>NC_060885.1:6121131-6213631 GCF_014805685.1 Silurus meridionalis | reverse complement strand
AAAGGGACAGAAACACTGGTCACTGGTACCTCAGGAGCATGTTTAACTTGACAGAAGAAGGGTGACAGAGAGAGAGAAATAATGATTAATTAAAAAATAATAATATTTATGATTATTATTGTGATTTATGATTATTAAATGGTAATATGATCATGTTTTCCAAGTCCAAACATGCAGGGTTGCAGTATAGTAGCCTTTGTTGTTGGCGTTATGTAACGCATATGAAATGGGGCTTATATTAATGTACCGGTGGAGCTGGAGGTAGCAGAGCTGAAGATGTTGAGGTTTTCTTTGGGAGTGACGACGATGGACAGGATTAAAAATGGATTTATTAGAGAGACAATTCATGTAGGACATTTTGGAGACAAGGTGAGGGAGGCGAGATTGAGATGGTTTGGGCATGTGCAGAGAAGGGACATGGGGTATATCAGTAGGAGAATGCTGAGGATGGAGACACCAGGAAGGAGGAAAAGAGGAAGTCCAGGAAGGAGGTTAATGGATGTGGTGAGGGATGACATGCAGGTAGTTGGGTTGAAAGAGACAGATGTAGAGGACAGGGGGGTATAGAGATGGATGATCCGCTGTGGTGACCCCTAATGGGAGAAACCAAAAGGAGAATAAGAAGAAAAGTGTTTATGGAGAGAGATATATGTTGATTGTACATGTTTTTGAAACTTTATTTACATTTAAGATTTTTAGCAGACACTCTTATCCAGACCAACTTACAATTGTCTCATTGGTCCAACTAAGTAGTTGAGGGTTGATGGCTTTGCTCAAGATCCCAAGAGTGGCAATGTGGTGTTAGTGGGATTTGAACTCACGACCATCTAAACAGAATTCAACAGCGTGTCCACTGAGTAACATCTATACAATATTCTTTTAGTTAGTGTTAGTGTTTTGTTTGTGATTGAGAATGTTGTCTGTCATCATTTCAATGTATTCAGAGATTCATTGAATAGAATAGAATCAATGCATTTACTTGTCACATTACTGCACAGTGAAATTCTTTCTTTACATATCCCAGCAATGTTAGGAAGCTGGGGTCAGCGCACAGTGTCAACCATGATACAGCACCCCTAAAGCACAAAGGGTTAAGGGCCTTGCTCAAGGGCCCAAGAGTGGCAGCTTGGAGATACTGGGGCTTGAACTGCCGACATTCGGGTCAGTAACCCAGAGCCTTAATCATTGAACTCCAACTTACCACTTTAATTAGATTTGGGAGCTGTTTACTGTGAATGTAAATGTAATTGTGATTTATCAGATGCTTTGAGCCGAAAGAAAGGCTCTGGTAATTCAAATATCAATTTTGTTCATCTGTGGTGAGCACATCTCAGGCTCACCAAAACTGGACAGATGAAAAAGTTGAACTGCACCATAGGGACCGAATCTGACATGAACAGCTTCACTTTATGGTTCAAACGGCTTTGGGCGGTGGTGTGGTGTTGGTGGTGTAATGGTGTCAGGAATGTTCTCTTGGCACTTATTTTACACAGACAGTGTCACAAAGCAGCTGTACTGGAATCCTGATCTAATATCTGAATCCAAATTCTTGATTTATTCCTAATAAGCAGGCCATAGGCAATAGTGACAGGAAAAACAAATCCCTGAGAAATGTGAGGAAGAATCCCTGAGAGGACTTAAAAGGGAAAGCGATTATAAATCATTTCTGGGAAAAGAGAAAAAAAACTCATGTAATGATGTAAATATGAACCAGACATTTAAATAATTTTCCAATCCCTTAAACTACAAAGTACATGCAGCAAAAAAAATCAGACTGGGTTCTTCCCAGTATTAATATAGTGTCTTTAATGAAGTGTTCTTTTATATGTGGACGGTTTCAAGCAAAGTTTGTTAATGCCACAAGGATAGACAATACAAAAACATTTCAAATGCCTTTAATAATATTTTTCCTTTTGCTTTATAGTAAAATGTAAGGCATTGTGACTCAACAGTAAGCAAGTTTAAGCCAGAGGATCACCAAGCTGCCACTGTTGGGCCCTTGAGCAAGGTCCTTAACCCTCTCTGCTCCAGTATCATGACTGACCCTGTGCTCTGACCTTAACTTCCTACCAAGCTTAAATATATGAGAAAGAATTTCACTATAATGTAAAATAATACAAGGGTGTATCTTCTTCTTTTGACTGCTCCCATTAGGGGTCGCCACAGCGGATCATCCATCTTCATACCACCCTGTCCCCTACATCTGCATCTTTCAAACCAACTGCCTGCATGTCTTCCCTCACCACATCCATAAACCTCCTCCTTGGCCTTCCTCTTTGCCTCCTTCCTGGTGGTGCCATCCTTAGCATTCTCCTACCGATATACCCCATGTCCCTCCTCTGCACATGTCTAAACCATTTTAATCGTACCTCCCTCACTTTGTCCCCATAATTTCTTACATGCGCTGTCCCTTTGATAAATTTGTTTCTAATCCTGTCCATTGTCATCACTCCCAAAGAAAATCTCAACATCTTCAGCTCTGCTACCTCCAGCTCCACCTCCTGTCTTTTAGTCAATGCCACTCTCTCTAAACCATACAACATCGCAGATCTCACCACAGTCCTATAAACTTTCCCTTTCACTACTGCAGATACTCTTCTATCACAAATCACTCCTGCTATCACTCTTCTCCACCCAAGCCAGCCTGCCTGTGCTCTTTTCTTCACATCTAACACACTCTCCATTACTGCACTGTTGACCCCAGGTACCTAAACTCCTCCACCTTCACCACCTCTTCTTCCTGCAACCGCACCACTCCACTGCCCTCCCTCTCATTCACACACATGTACTCTGTCTTACTCCTACTGTCTTTCAGTCCCCTTCTCTCAAGGGCCTCTCCAGGCTCTTCTCAACCTGCTCCCTACTCTCACCACAAACCACAACATCATCCGATGTACCGATTGGCCAGACAGAGGGACTGAGCTGGGAAGGATGTACTGCAAGTTAAAGCAATAAAGGATGGAGATGGAACTGTGTTGACTAGTGAGGAGAGTGTGTTAAGAAGGTGGAGGGAGTATTTTGAGCAGCTGATGAATAAGGAAAATCAGAGAGAGAGAGAAGGTTGGATGATGTGTGATGTAAAGCAAGATGTGGATAGGATTAGTAAGGAGGAAGTGAGAGCAGAGATTAAGAGGATGAAGAGTGGAAAGTCGGTTGGACCAGATCACATACCGGTAGAAGCGTGGAGATGTTTAGGAGAGATGGCAGTGGCGTTTTTAACCAGATTGTTTAACAAGATTCTAGAGGGTGAGAGGATGCCTGAGGAATGGAGAAGGAGTTTGCTGGTACCGATCTTTAAGCATAAGGGACATGTGCAAACCTGCAGTAACTACAAGGGAATTAAGTTGATCAGTCACACCATGAAGTTATGGGAAAGGGTAGTGGAAGCCAGGCTGAGAGAAGAGGTGACCATCTGTGAGCAACAGTATGGTTTCATGCCGAGGAAGAGCACCACAGATGCCTCATTTGCTTTGAGAATGTTGATGGAAAAGTATAGAGAAGGACAGAAGGAATTACATTGTGTATTTGTGGATTTAGAGAAAGCGTACGACAAAGTGCCAATAGAGGAGTTGTGGTATTGTATAAGAAAGTCTGGTGAGTCAGAGAAGTATGTGAGGGTGGTGCAGGACAGTGTGACAGCAGTAAATTGTGCAGACAGACAGACTGGTTCAGGGTGAAGGTTGGACTGCATCAAGGATCGGCCCTGAGCCCTTTCCTGTTTGCAGTGGTGATGGACAGGTTGACGGACGAGGTCATACAGGAGTCTCCCTGGACTATGGTGAGAGTAGGGAGCAGGTTGAGAAGAGCCTGGAGAGGTGGAGATATGCGCTGGAGAGAAGGGGAATAAAAGTCAGTAGGAGTAAGACAGAGTACATGTGTGTGAATGAGAGGGAGGGCAGTGGAGTGGTGCGGTTGCAGGGAGAAGAGGTGGAGAAGGTGGAGCAGTTCAGGTACCTGGGGTCAACAGTGCAAAGTAATGGAGAGTGTGTTAGAGAAGTGAAGAAAAGAGTGCAGGCAGGGTGGAGTGGGTGGAGAAGAGTGACAGGAGTGATTTGTGATAGAAAATAATCTGCAAGGATGAAAGGGAACTGTGGCGAGACCTGAGATGTTGTATGGATTAGAGACAGTGGCACTGAGTAAAAGACAGGAGGCGGAGCTGAAGGTAGCAGAACTGAAGATGTTAAGGTTTTCGTTAGGAGTGACGAGGATGGACAGGATTCGAAATGAGTTTATTAGAGGGACAGTTCATACAGGATGTTTTGGAGACAAGGTGAGGAAGGCGAGACTGAGATGGTTTGGACATGTTCAGAGAAGGGACCTGAGTTATATTGGTAGAAGAATTCTAAAGATGGAGCAACCAGGTAGGAGGGAACGAGGAAGGCCAAGAAGGAGGTTCATGGATGTGGTGAGGGAAGACATGCAGGCAGTTGGTGTGAAAGAGGCACATGTAGAGGACAGGGTGGTATGGAGACGGATGATCCTCTGTGGCGACCCCTAATAGGAGCAGCCGAAAGAAGAAGAAGAAGAAGAAGTATAGCCATTGTGAACATGACTTGTGATGGAGTTCCTTAATATCCCCATGTATATCCCCAATATCTAACCAGACCTGCACATGCATAACTTTTTAAATTGTTCCTACAGGTCTGAGCACAAAAAAAGGCTCCTTTACACTCATCAATATCTGTGACATAATCAAAAAAGGGGGAAAAAAACTTTACAATAGTTCAATGTTTTATTTAAACAGTGAATACTGTTATGTGAAAATTAAAGTACACCCTCTCTGAATTATTTGGTTTTATGTATCAGCATATAAATATCTGGTCATTAGTATGTCTTGAAAATAGATAAACACAATCTCAGATAAAATATCTAAAACTTGGGCTTTTATAACAGTGAGCAATTAATCAAGGGAATTTAATTTGCAGCACCTGTATGCTACTCAGCCTCTTAAATCCTATGAAAGCAGCAATGTTGTTTATAAATTATTCCTGCTACCAGCTTCTTGCTAGCTGACCTCCAAGATACAGGTGTAATAGTTCCACCTAGTGGTGAAGTTGTTATATATATCATATTTCAAAATCTGAATTTATTTTTATAGTTAGAATAAACATTTATATTTTACAATAATGTGTGCATGTCTGTGAGGAGGTTTCATTCACATGCATAACATTATGCACTTTTGGTGGTGGGGTCTGGTGTGTTGTCATTTTGTAGAAATAGCATGTCCCAAAGTGATTTGTGTCAATAAATATCGCCAGACAGGAAGCTACGCAATATATACAGGAGTAGCTCAAAGGAAAAGACTTTCAAGAGTCAAGAAGCTTTTATTGTCATTTCAACCATAATCTAGCTGATGCAGTACACAGTGAAATGAAACAACGTTCTTCCAGAACCCTGGTGTGCTTTTAAATAAGCAAAATGTAAACACAAACGGTTGTGCAAAACAGCAATAGCAGCAGTTAAATGGATGTGCAAAAACAGCATGTAAACAATTATGTAGTTATAATAAATTAATAATATAATATGGGTGGTGCTGAAGACATGGATGTGTGAAATGAGTATGAGTGTGTGTTGAGATTTGTAGTGGTTTAGTAACACACGGTTGAGTGAGTGTATGTGTGGTTTCAGTTCCAGTCCAGTTCTGTGTTAAGGAGCCTAATTGCTTGAGGATAAAAAACTGTTGCACAGTCTGGATGTGGTGGTCCAAATGCTTTAGAACCGCTTCCCTGATGGTAGGAAAGGGAAAGGTGTGTGGGGGGGGTGTGGGGGCGTCCAGAATGTTGTTGGCTTTGTGGATGCAGTGTGTGGTGTGAATGTCCGTGACAGAGGGGAGAGAGACTCTAATGATCTTCTCAGCTGTCCTCACTATCCTCTGTAGTTCTTGCGATCCGAGACAGTTCTCAAACCAGGCAGTGATGGAGCTGATCAGGATGCTCTCGATGTTCCCTCTGTAAAACATAATCAGGGTGGGGAGGGAACTGGGCTTTCCTCTGCCTTCTCAGGAAGTATTGTCACTGCTGGGCTTTCTTGGAGATGGAGCTGGTGTTGAGTGACCAGATTAGGTTCTCTGCCAGATGAACAAGAAATTTGGTGCTCTTGACAATCCCCACAAAGGATCCATCGATGATCAGTGAGGAATGGCTGCTCTGTGCTCTCTTAAAGTCAACAACCATCTCTTTAGTTTTGTCAACGTTCAGAGACGGATTGTTGGCTCTACACCAGGCTGTTAACTGTTGCACCTCCTCTCTGTATGCTGCCTAGTCGTTCTTGCTGATGAGACCCACCACAATCGTGTCATCAGCAAACTTAATGATGTTATTCGAGTTGTGCATTGCTACAGAGTCGTGAGTCAGCAGAGTGAACAGCAGTGGGCTGAGCACACAGCCCTGAGGGGCCCCGGTGCTGAGTGTGGTGTTGTTGGAGATGGGCAGGTTACCATGATATCAGTAACATAGTTACATGCCAGTACCTAATTAGTAAAAACCCGTTCAAGCCTACAACTCATTCCTCACTAAGCCTAGCTGTATTTCATTGATAAAATGCTAACTTTAATTGCACTGCACTATTGCCTTCTACAGGCTTTTTGCACATGAGAAAAATAAAGCATAAAATGTGTTTTTCTAATGTACAGTGGGGCAAAAATTAGAAACACTTTTATTGAGCACAGCCACATGCTTCTGAAGCAGTTTAACCCTCCTGTTAAATAGTTAGCAACAGATGCCTCGTCAGATCAGATTAACTTTTAGATTTGGTCACACGTTAATTATATATACTTGTCTTGTATTTTAGCCACATTGTGCAGACTTTTACTTCGATTGAAGAACTCTGAGGGGACGCTTCACAGCCCTTCCTAACATAACCAGTGTGAGGTAGCAAAAATCATTTAACACTGTTATCACTTTTTAGAATTCCTGGCATTTCACAGGTGTGGAAGGTAAGGCTTGTCTTTGCGCCGACATCATAATTGAATGTTTGCACCTTTCCAATAGTTCTAAAAGCTGCTTTTGTTTTTGTTAATAGATTTTTTTGTTTTTACGTAGCTATGTCCTACACAAGCCAGTTTTGGCGAGAGTTTCCCAGAAGCGTTCAGTAGCAGGAATTTAACGAAGAAGCTATAATGCTGCAATTCATTGTACTGAGAACTCAAGAAAACCTGACAAAGCTTAAACGATGGAATGAAGCGGCCATTCAGTGCTGAACTTAATCAAATTGGGTTTTGTGTTGTGTAAAGGCTTTTAATAATATGACACAAAAATATATAAACACACATAAAATTGCCATTTAAGAAAACAGTTGCAAAAAAATGTAAATGAAAACAGAATGCAATGATTAACAAATATTATGCACTAATCTTTTATTCACAATAGAAGATAGAAAACATATAGAAAAGAGACTGGGCTGCAGCCCAGACCATTTCACTAATTTAAATCATTTGGTACATTATAAAAAAAATAAAAACAATAAAGAAGACCCAGGACATCAGACACAAATGCGACAATATTCCTCTCCCAAAACTTTGGCAACTGGTCTCCTCAGTTCCCAGACATAGAGGATGCAACATAGTGGTTAACATGTCTATGTCCCACTGTCTTTGAGACATGTTGCAGCCATTAGCTAAATTTGACTCCATAACCCCAGTGCTTGTTTTTCCCCACTGGCTCCCAGTCTTACAGACAGAATCAAATTGAAAGTTTTTTTATTTGAACCTACTCAATCTGTTTCCTGCCTATCTTTTTTTAATCTTTTTCCATTCAGAATGATCCCAGAGCAACTATGTCATCAAATAACTTACAGTTAACTGTCCCCTGAACACAATTATAAACAAAGGGTGACCGTTGCTGAGCTTAGGCTTCTAAGTCACTTCCATTTCAAGTCATCATTGAAGTTTGATTAATTTAAGTCACATTGCAAAACATTTATTTGCTTTAGCTTATGACTGAGTATAAAGTCTCAATTTTATTTTTCTGTTTGTCTGTATAAATAAATTGTGACTGATTGATATCAAATTCAAAATGACCTAAATTCTTCCTTAAAATGGTGCATTCCTGAGTTTAAACATTTGATATATTTTCCGTGTTCTATTGTGAATTAAATATGTTTTTCTCAACTTTATTTGAACTTTGGGTTGTAGAAGATTACATCAGTTGCCAGTTAATAATAAAATAATACAACTTTACACTACAAGCAACTCATTGTGAAGAAAGAAATTTTGTAAGAGGTGCTTTACAGCACATTGAATTTCTTTACATATCCCAGCAATGTTAGGAAGCTGGGGTCAGAGCACAGGGTCAGCCATGATACAGTGCCCCTGGAGCACAGAGGGTTAAGGGCCTTGCTCAAGGGCCCCAAGAGTGGCAGCTTGGCAATACCAGGGCTTAAACCCCTGATGAGTAACCCAGAGTCTTAACCACAAGATAGTTTGATGTACCTATTTTTAGTTCACTACTTGCAGAGAAATAGCACGTAAAAAATGTTTCTACAGAATGTTAATCAAATTTACCTTTATGCCATTTGGCAGACGCCCTTATCCAGAGCGACTTACATCTGTGCAGTCGAGGGCCTTGCTCAAGGGCCCAGCAGTAGCCGATCGTTGATGCAGGGATTTAAACTTGTGACCTTCCGCTCCACAGTCTAACGCCTCAACCACTAAGCTACCTCGCTCAGTGATCTTCTTCTACCTCGCTGATTTTTTTCGGTGTGTGAGCTAACATTATGTACGGATAATACAAAATACATTTTGTATAAAAAGAATCCAGTCTTGCATCCTTACAGTAACCTGTGTTTTTCCTCTCATGTATCTCTCCCAGATGGAGATGAGCGTGTGCAGGTCACCACCGCTGCAGCCACCACACCCGTTGTTTGAACACAGGTGGCTCGTACACCAAAAGAAAAACTGCAAGGCCACTGAACAGCATGTACTTCCAATATAAACTATCAAAAAGAAGCAGATATGGGCTGATGAAAAAAACACGGAGAAGGTCTACAGCTGTGCTCTTTCTGGCAAGTGCAAAGTGTCATAAGAGTGCACTGTGTGCTCCTGCTGTTTGTTTTCTCGTCCGTGTCTTATAACAGTTTAATTCCGTGTGCATGTGTTCATTCGAGCAGCTGTGCTTATTATTAGTATGTCCAGTTTAATGGCTGTATTAAAGGAATCTCATTATGTTTTGAATTATGGACCAAGAAAAATACAGTCTGCTGGCTTTCCACCATTGTCTAAGTGTCAAGCTTTTTCTTATGGAAAAACCCTTTTTCCTCTGTATTAGCATTTTTTTAACATACACTTTAGCCTCATTTCCAATGGAGGAAGATTTCAGGCAACCCATAGCTTGTGTCATCATTTTTACTTCCTATTACAAAATAAGAACTGTCTTTGGCAAGTGTAAAGTTGTGAACACATCTGATTGGTTTTATTCAAAGCTTCACATAGCAACATTTACGATTCTTGCTTGATTATTAAAACGGTTTTCACATATTTAATTCCTCAAAACGTGCTGCTTCTGTTTCACTGACCAGTGTTCCTGAGCTCTCTTCTCTTCAGATCTGCATGGTTCATCCTTACATCCTACCTCTGAATTGAGTCCTTCTCAATTAAGACCACTCTGTGGAGCTGGACATGGTTTCAGATCTACAACCTAAAGATCCTTGAAACCGCTGAGCAACAAGAACTTGGAGGACTGATTCGGACTGTAATTAATATAGACATGCTCAGGGCAGTTTGCATAAATAGATCTGCATTTACACACCTATTTCTACACACCTCAACAATGTAACTACAATGAATAGACATTCGGTGCCACCCAGATGAGGATGGGGTCGCTTTTGAGTCTGTTCTTCTCATGGTTTCTTCCTCATACCAACTCTGCAAATAAAATTGAAGTGAATTGAATTTTGAATGCCAGGATGTTTATTAAAATGAGCAGTAAACAGCAAAACAATCGTCAATGAATTTCCAACAAACAGTCGATGAATTTCCAACCTGAGATATAGTAGCTGTTCTGTCTCTGGATTGCCAGGGCTCAGCAAAGTTTCAATTCCATCTACAGTAACTTTCTTTCGGCTTCTCCCATTAGGGGTCGCCACAGCGAATCATCCGCATGTTTTATTTTGGCACATGTTTTAATGCTGGATGCCCTTCCTAATGCAACACCCCCCATTTATCCGGGCTTGGGACCAGCACTAAGGCTTGTGCAACCGTAATGGCTGAGGTTGGTTCCCTGACCGGGGATCGAACCCGGGCCGCAGCCATCTACAGTACATATCAAAAAAGAATGAAACTTGGCCCACAATGTTGGTGATAAAGGACAGTATAAGTAATACAGAAGGTACACGGAGTGCAGGTATATAAAGAGACTTGATTTTCAAATCAGAAGCATGGTCAGCAAGGTTTGTTCACAAAATATTGATTATGTCTGATAATAGTGATTTTAAAGGAATACAATAATTTAAAGAATTTTAAAAGAACACAAAAAGCAGGTGAAACAAAAAATATGATGTAAAATTAATATATTATATATTTATATATATTTTTAAATAAGCAAGTCATTGTTAGTATTGTAGCAGACATAATAATAATAATAATAATAATAAGAATAAGAATAATAAGAATAATAGGTGTCATTGTTATTATGTATAATAATGAAATATAAAAAAAAACATATAACATACATTTGGCAAATATTATTTATACTAACACTACTAATTCTAATTATGATTAGTAGTAGCTGTTGTAGTAAGTATCCATCCATGATTTGTTTTTATCCACAAATGATGTTTTTTTTTCCTATGAACATGGTGAAATAGGAAATTATAAATAAAATAACTTCATATTTGCCAAAAATGTAATGGTGTGGTGTTCACACTCACCCATATATACATTATTTTCCTACTAAAATATTATAATGCTATAAAATATACCCAGAAATACAATTTGCTGATTGAATACTGCAGATATAACAGTCACTAAAGGTCTATTGTCTTTGCATTTTTCCCAGTGGGGTCCAGGAGACATATGCTTTAAAAATAATAGGAAATCCCATTTTAAGATTTTCGGGGCTCATAATCTTTAACTTTGACATTGTATCCATTTAATTATTAATGATTTGTATGAAAGCAGCAGGAAAATAAATAAAATAAAATGTTAAGTGTTAAAACTAATGTTAAAAGTACAATATATATATATATATATATATATATATATATATATATATATATATATATATATATATATATATATATATATAGCAATGTTCTTGAAAGGGTTTTTTTTTTGTTGTTGTTGTTGTTGTTGTTGTTGTTGTTGTTTTTCAAAACTTTCGCTCTTGGCATTGCTGCAAATCTTCATGGAGAATGAGTATATCTTCATGAGGAAGAAACCAGACTCAAATTGCAGTGGAGTTCTGGGGTGAGCATGGGACAGTCTTTAAGATTACAGCAGCAGATTTTACACACAAAATACAGAAATATATCAAATGTATACAGAAATAAGTTTTTTATTGGAATGGAAAAGGGTGGAACTGGACTGGAACTGGAATTGGACCATACACATAAGCAGAAGGTTACAAGTGCAGAAAATAAGAAATGATTTGTTTATAAAATACTGCTCTCTGGTGGACATACAATGCAATTCTGTTTACTTTTGTTTTTGTTTTTCGGTTTTTGTTTGGTTGGGGGGTTGCTTTATTACATTTTAGCCAAAAACTTGTCTCCATATAGTTTTTTTGTATACGCCATATAGTCATATAACATAACTGTAGTCGACTTTCATTTCATATTTTTAACAATCCATCAATGTACATAGATTAGTAACATCTGAAAAGAAAAAACAATGAATGTATCACTACAGCATTTATACTCAGAAAGAATTTGAAGTATTAACAGTTTGAGGCCTAAAGCCTTCCTTTTTTAGTTTGATTGAAAAAAAAAGTATCCCACTTTTTATCCATTTATAGTTACAGTTAATGCTGTGGAATTCCAGGTCCTGGAGAGGAAAAAGTTTGGAGAGATCGGGGAAAAAAAGATTATTATAGATGTATTGCAGACTGCATACAAATACTTTAATCAAATTCAACAGATAATATGAACAATGAACATTGTATTTGCTAAACTAACTGTCACAGGCAGGTAGAAAACAAAAAGTGTGTGAGCAGGACGTGTGTCCCAGGCATATCTGTATTTAAAACCTAATTTAAACTTGAGTGATGTAGCTGAGGTTGAGGAACTCACAAATCCACAATTTACACTGACATTCAAACTCTCAAAGGGTTGTTCCCGGTGTTTTGATGTTTTTGACAGGGCCATGTAGATTGTTAGGGTTTGTGTCTTTTGTTGTTTGTTAAAGAGGGATGAATATCCAACCTGATATACAGTAGCGGTTCTGTCTTTGGGTTGCCAGGTCTTAATAAAAGTTGCAACCCCATCTAAATCTCAAAAAAGCCTGAAAATTGGCCCACAATGTTAGTGATATAAGACAGAATATAAGAAGGTGACCTGGCAACCCCGTGTAGAGATATATACCCAGGCTTGAGGATTTTTTGTTTACCAAACTCAAAACCTGGTCGAACAAGGGTTATTCACAAAATATGTGAATATGAATATAAAAAATAGGCAGGTGGGATAAATAACAAAAAGAAAAAATGTATTATGTTTTTAAAATATATGAGTAATGAAGATTGTATTTGCTGAACTAATCTGTCCCAGGCAGGTAGAAAACTAAAAGTGTGTGAGCAGGATTTTATGTCCCAGGCATATCTCTATTTAAAACCTAATTTGAACTTGAGTGATGTAGCTGAGGTTGAGAAACTGTCATATTCATACTATCAAACTCTCAAAGGGTGGTTTCCAGTGTTTTGCTGTGTTTGACAAGGGCCATGCAGATTGTTAGGGTTTGTATCTTTTTCGATACAGATCTGGATATTATTGTGCATTTGCATATGGTACAGTAAATAGATACATATGCATTTCTGAAGTATTTATGACCAAGTGTAAGAGGTATAACTTGTCCAGAGACAGCAGTGGGAAAGAGCAGCTGCAGCAAAAGTTTGTCCCTGACCTCATTCATTCTCACCACAGCAGGTGTCGCCCCGGACCCTCAGGCTCGCACGCAGGGCCAAAGCGCCCTGCAACCCTGGAACTGCTTATGGAACGGCCAAGAACAAAGGGGTGAAATCAAGGAAAAATGCAGCCTCTTCGAATAACTCGAACCACAATGCCTGGGATAGTGGGGGGAGAAAACCTGGTCTCTTTCTTTTCAGAGCCATCAGAAAGTTTCTCTACTAAAGCTCAAATAGAACAACATCGCAGATAAAAGGTTCCAGGCCTCCTTTATGAAATGGACCTCACACTAAGCTGGGTGTAATTCCTACCAGAAACTGGTTTATTTACCGAAAAATAATAAGATTTAATGCCAAGCAGTGACTGGGATGCAAATAAAGGAAACAAGAAGGGAGGGAGCAGCCAGGATAGCAATGCGAGAGGAGGAGAGAAAGCGAGAAAGGAGACTGGACAGAAAATGGAAAGCTTCTGCATTGTCCTCTGTCTCGTTCTCTCCGTCTTGAGGAGATTTGATGACACTGAGAAGCCTACGCTACACTTCAGGAGGAAAAACAATAAATATGTAAATCTAATTTGGACATCTGCAGTTAAGACGACCATGGGTCTTTAGGAACTCGGCACCCAGCTCGGCTTTCATTATCAAACAATATGGCTGTTTTTCAGGCAGCCAGGGTGAGTGATGACTCGGAGGGGTGCGGAGGGCCAACCACAATACCAAGCCCCATGCACATACACACACACACACACACACACACACATCCACATACACTCACAGAGTAGAGAGGAGGGAGAGCGTGATGGTAGTATAACCTGCCACCCACGTTGCTGAACAGAGTGTGCACTGGAAACCCAGGTAGTGAAGTGTAAAACCACAGAAGCCCCTACTTTACCCAGGCTGCCCCTTTCAGTTAGAAAGGGTTCTTAAGCAGGGCCATTAGTCTACCCTGGTTTCTCAATGCCAATGCAGTGCTCTTGAGGAGCAACAGAGAGAGTGACGATGATGATGATGATGATGATGATGATGATGATGATGATGATGGCAAGCTCTGCCTGAGATGAAGGTTCTACACAGGGTGACTCAAAACGTGCTTCTGGTCCTAACACCATCTTAGACAGCTGTCGTTTTATAGCCAGCACAAAAAGTACACTAGTGTTCTCTAAAGAAAAATCAACAGAACTTCAAAACTATAACTTCAAAATCAGGTTGTTATCATATACCATGAAATCTAAAACTCTAGCATGGGCAATATTAACGGATATTTTAGTGTGTACCATAATGCTGCTAAATGCTCTGTTCTGATTGGTCAGAAAGGAGTCGAATCATTTTTAATCATTAATTATCAGTTACACCGTTATTGCTTCTATAGTAAGAACTTACACAGGAACCTGGTAAAGGCTCTGCACCCATGGATTTTTTTTTTACAAAAGTTGAAGTCTTTTGTAAGGAAATTTCTATTTATAATTTCCAAAAGGAATTTCCAGTGTCAGAGCATTTTTAACTACCAAAGGAAGAAAATGAGCATTTTACATTTTCTGATACAGGAAAGTTTCTGTAATGAGTCTCTTTTGTCAAAAATGGCGTTGCAGATGTATATAGGTATAGAAAGTAACTCATTTAATTTGCTTTTGTGTAAGGTAGGGTATAAGACTCGAGGATTCGAGGTGGTAATTGTAACTTTCGTTTATAACAGCACACCCTTTTCATATTTGATTTCTTACAGCAATATTCAATATCCTGAGGAAAATGTTGAATTTTCTAGAACTTTTCATTGTGTTGATCCTCTTCACCTCCAGGATTACTATTTATGGCTGCAACATTAGACCCCTTGACTACAAAGTTTGGCTTCTATAAGACCAGAGTAATTAAATATACATATATAGGGAAAAAAGAGAAATAGATATATAGATATAAATATGACAGAGATATGTAGATCGATATGTAGGAAATACATGTTGTAGATTTTACATACTTAACCAAATGAACAACTGCTGTATTTTCTCAACTTTGGACGATAAAATCTATCACAATGAGCATTGTAAGCTGATCCTATTTACAAATTACATTTACAGAGTAAGAATGAGGAAATAGTGATGGGTCTGTCACATGCATTCACATCATCATCCATTCAGTTTGCCTCCTAAGTCTTCCGGTTCGATTGGCATGTGACACAGCTGCATTGGTTTTGTAAAGGAAACAGAAATAATTACTGCAACTTCCAAATCTCTTGTCTGAGATCAAGTTCAACGCTTTAGGACATTTGTCACGTAACATAATAGCCTTATATATTCCAATATTTAAATAACTTTCAAATACTATATTCATTGAAAATGCAGATTGTGTTAATATGTTGTAACCCACAAACAGTGGAAATTTTATTATTAAAAAAAAACTTTGTATGGAATGGGGGGTTTTGCTTATCCTGGAATTTCCTGCCACAAAAAATGTTTCCCACCAAGCAAATTAGGTAATCTAATGACATGGAGTCTGTCCCGGCAGTGGCTATAGCTCTTAGGATTATCCTTCCAAAACAGGGAAGATTTTCATCTACAACGATTAATAAAAATTTGTGGTGACTTTCAGATTTAACTGAAAGGTTTTAAAATCTATCTATGATCTGTGATGTTGAGCTATTTTATTAGTTGCTCAGTAGCTCCTGGTTCCATAACCTCGACTGACTGTATAAGACTGTATAGAAAGAACATTACTCATAATCACCCACTCCAGTGCTCATGTTAGTTCTCACTCTCCAGTGTTCTGTATTGTTTAAAGACTATAATCACACTCTTGATGTCACCCAAATGAGGATGGGTTTCCCTTTTGAGTCTGGTTCCTCTCAAGGTTTCTTCTTTATAACATCTAATAGTTTTTCCTGGTCACAGTCACCATGGCTGCTCATCAGAGATAAACACACATCGTTCACCTTCACTGTTAAATTCTGTAAAGCTGCTTTGAGACAATGTCTGTTGTCTCTAAAGTTGTCACTTTAGAAATAAACTTGACTTGACTTGACTTAAAATGCTGCATTAAAGTTTTTACACAATCCCTCCATTTTCACAGGCTAAAAAATAACCAGACAATTCACTGATATGCAGTCTCATGGCCAGATATGGATTGTTTCCTTGTGCCCTCGTGACAGCTTACAAACTTAAAAGGTCTGGAGATGAGTTCAAGTTTTGAATATGCATTTAAAGTTTCAATAAATGGCCTAAAGAGTTTGATGCAGGCCATCATATTAAGAAAAATAATAATAATAATAAAAAGCCGGAGAGACAACAGAAACTTGTGCAGGGGCCAAATCAACAAAAATCAAGGCAAAAAACTAAGGAATGAAGGAATGATGGAAGAAAGAAGGGATGGAAGGAAGGAGAGAAGGAAGGAAATGGCCAGGAGAGGATCTGCTGCTGCTGTAAAGTGTTTTCCCTGTATACTGATTAGTCCAGGCTATCTCTGCTTTGATACGACTAATTCTGCTTGAGATCACCTAATGGCAACATAACAGGCGGTCATTCATGGGTCACCCCGAAAGGAGGAATTTGAATTACAATCCTGGGTATTTGAAATATCTGTGTTGGTGGCCTCGGCAGGCGAGAGCATGGAAGAGGGAAAGAGGGTGAAAGAGAGAGAGAGGTTTTTCTCTTTCTTGCTGTGAGTGAGAGAGTGTCACGTTGCTGCCTCGCACACGTCCTGCTTCCAGTGTTGAATGAAGGAAGGGGGTGCCATTGATAGGCTACAGAAAAGAGAAAAAAAGACCATAGTGAAGGAATCAATTATGCCCCGATTAAATGAAAAGGAGAGGGTGAAAGCAGTAAATTTAGCTCAGAAAAGAGCTGGTCAATAACCCAATTGAAATGTGCAATCCCGGGCAGCTGTTGTTAGGGAGGTTGGGGAGCAAGAAGAGGGTGGTGGTGGTGGTGGTGGTGGTGGTGGTGATGGTGGAGGGAGGGGGAGTCTGGCAGTAGCAGCGATAAACATAGATTTAATTAGTGTTGTATTGGAAGTAAAACAGTAGAAGCATTGTGGAGCAAGACAGAACAGCTGCAATGGACGTCTAGGCATTTGGTACTCTCACTTGTCTTTCTTAAAATATTACTCAAGATTTCTTCACCTTTAAAATTGCATTAATTCTTTCCATCTCTGTCTCTCAAAGTCCAGGTGTGCACATGCTTGTACGTTAGAGTAGTGCACACTAACAGGATTTTTAAATTATTGCCATAACAGACAGGAATTTATTGACATCTTTCTCAAAATGCAGCATTTTAGGCCAAGAATGAAACACACATGAGTGGGGAATGCTCGTGTGTTGTAGACTAACATACAATAGTGTTAATACAACTATAACCCTGAAATTGATTTCATTTTGGCATATCCCTAAACAACACATCATACCTTGTATCCATTTATAGTTACAAGATGGTATCAAAAGGTTTCGAGACTAGCTCAACGGTTGTTTTTGCAGAATGTCCTCCCTCAGACGCCTTAAAAACTTGGCAGTAAAACTGCCCCTAAGTACCGATTCTCGATGCACAATGCCACAAATGTCAAAAAAAGACAATAAACATGCACTTGGTTTAGCTGTGGACCTGCCTTGCCATTTCCGGTCGTAATGATGGGCTCTTCCACTGTAAAGACTTTTGCTTTGTCTCAGGGTCGTACCCATACACACAAGTTTCGTCACCGTAATGATCCTCGACATGATGGACAGGTCCTCCGCGGCATGCTGTCGGAGGTTTTGGCAGTCTTTGACGAGGTTTTTCTTCTGCTCCTGGTCAGCAGCCTGGGGACGAATTTGGCAGCAACACAGCGCATGTTAAACTCACATGTGAGGATCGTCTGGATGTAGATACACCGACAATGGCAGCAATGTTGTGAATTGTTCTCTAATAAAATAAAATGAAATTAAATTAAATTAGGATATAATCCAATTACATCAAAGTTTTGGGGAATTTGAGTTTTTGGAAATGAATTAGATGTAGGTAGGTAGGATGGTAGGTATGTATGTATGTAAGTATGTATGAATGTATGTATGTATGTATGTATGTATGTGTTTAGGTAGATAGGTAAGTAGATAAGAAGGCAAAAAAAAGAACAGAAGGAAGGAAGGAAGGAAGGAAGGAAGGAAGGAAGGAAGGACGGAAGGAAGGAAGGAAATAATAAATACTTTTTAAACTAAAGTGATTTGGACCAACCTGGTATTGTTCTTCATTTCTAACTTCTAGTTAATCTGAGGAATATCATGCCACAGCCCGATCACGCTCAGTTTAGCACCTGTATGAATCATTTAGATTCAAGATTGTTTTATACTTTGAAGTTCTCTCCATATTCTTAAAATTGTGCTTTTATAATAGTAATAATAAATAATACAGACAGCTCCAATGCATTAGCACATTGCATGAGCAGAAGAAAAAAGTCTAAAAATGTTTTCTTACAGTCAATTAGAGAAAATGGAGAAGTTTGGGTTTGTCTCCTGTTTGGATATGCTGACATCTAGTGGAGACAAGCAAAACTACATATAAATATACAGTACTTCTTCATTCTTGTTTTTTTTTATTTTATTTTTTTGCATTCTTTTAAAACAAGGATGTTTTACATACTGGCTGTTTCTTGCAGATAATCAGCCATGAATTTCTGGGTCAGCTGATACTTCAGTGGACTAACGTTTGTGCTTTTTATTTTTTATACCATGTTCAACTTTTGGATCAGACCACACGGGCCAGCCTTCGCTCCCCACGTGCAACAGTGACCCTTAATCACCCATGACCCTGTCGCAGGTTCACCAATGTTCCTTCCTTGGACCACTTTTAATAGAGACTGACCACTGCAGACCAGGAACATCTCACAAGAGCTGCAGTTTTGGAGCTGCTCTGACCCAGACGTCTAGACATCACAATCTGGCCCTCGTCAAACTCAATCAATCCTTATGCTTGCCCATTTTTCCTGCTTCTTACACTTCAACTTTTAGGAAAAAATGCCAATATGCTGCCTAATAAATAAATCCACCCACAGGTGCCATGATAAAGGGATAATCAATGTTATTCACTTCAACACTTATAATGTTATAATGTCATGCTTGATCAGTGTATATAATATTTTTAATAGTTTATATTTGTTTATAGGAGTTTTTTGATCCTTGCAGCCTTCCATAATTTCAGCGCCCCCATCTGCTTTATTTTAATCCTATCCATATTCCGACCAATCCCGCCTTCCTTGTTTCTGATTGGCTGGTAGGTCATACAATCAACCAGGAATTTGGACAGTCGATAAATCGTGTAAGAGGAAAATATAGTACTTGGTGAAAGATTTTGAAAGACATTAGAGTGCTTTTAAAAAGGCATATGAAACTTGTTTAGAATTGTATTTTTATAGTAAGAAAATTGTGGGAAAAAAAATCTTATAAGAAGTTCCATCTAATCAGCGCACTGCTTGTGTGGTCAACCAACCAATCATTGAAAAGGAGGCGGGACTTGTGAAATGACCGGTTATAATGTAGCTACATTGTAACGTAGTTGTGCGTATGTGTAAACCAGATCGTCGTGAAGAGACAGAGGTGAGTCCGGGAAGGAAAATATACAAAAAAAGCTCATAAACATCGGCGTGTTTTTTTACGGTGTCGTTTTGAACCCTGTCCACTGGTGACCGCACGGCCGCTGAAGGAAATGGCCTGCTAAGGCGTCTAATAAACCCTCCATAGCTGCGCAGTGACAGGTTATAATCATTTATTAAAGGTTATCGATTACAAATGATCAGTAGGACTTGATAGAGATTGTGAAAAATGATCTTCAAGCTGGTATTTATGTTATCTGACAGCTGTCAGATGGTATTATGGAACGCCAAAAAAAAAAAAAAAGTTACAGATGAGATCTTACTCTCTGACGTCATCTGCATGCCTTTTGATATGCTAATGAACCGATGCCATGCCCAAAACTACAGCATCATTTACTTCGCAATAGTGATGTAAAGATCAGATCATTCAGTTCATTTCATTCCTCTTATCCTATCATTCATAGCGTATAAGGAAGTCACCTGACAAAAGGACGAACGACTTGGACCAGAGGACTACTGAGATGAACTACTCAATTCTGTTTCCTGTGTAATGCACTGCATAGCGTATATACATGGGAGTCACGTGATAAAAGAACGAACGATTCAAACTAGAAGATTCCAGAGTCAATTCTGTTTCCTTTACATAACCTTCTGAGATTTTGTGTAGAAAGTGAACCAATCACTGTTTGAGACGACTCGTTCTTCTGAGTCACATTAAAGACAAACGAATCGTTCATTAACGACCCGTCACTACTTCACTCCTAGACCTTCAGTGCGGTCCTACTTGATGCAATACACCTCTTAATGCCATCGTTATGAAATCACGTTTATAGAAATGATCAATGTGTTATACAGAAACGCAGTATAACAGGGAGCTGCATTATAGACAGGAATCTCATACAGTGACAATAAATGGCATTACTAAAGCAAGAACCTCAATGAATACAATTGAACAAGTCTCCTTTCACTGCAGCCACAGCTGCACCTCCCGCATTCATCATCTATAACAGAAATTGATTTTAACACCATAACATGACATATGTGCATTATTAACGTGAATTATGGTTTTCCTGGGGAGTTGAAATTGTGGCAAATTGTGTGTTTTTGTGCAAATTTCACAGGAAAGAAAACGTATAAATGGTTCATGAAAAAGTTTAACAACTGTTTTGAACTGTTGGCTGACTTTTCCTCACGATCTTTTTCAAAATATTTGTACTTTAAATGGCCTTGTAAGTGTATCTGCAACCAAATACATTTTTTCTCCTCTGTCAGCTGTTGTAGAATGAAAAAAATAGCGATTAAATTCACACGAATATATTGATTAAGCTTGTCCAGTCTGCTACAGATGCGGTTTGCAAGCTCTGACTGGTGTGCTCTCTGACCATTTAATCAAATGCTGATGTTATGTATGCCTGTTAGATGGCCACTGTGTCGCCAACTCCACAGCTTCATTCTCATGTATTCAAAGCTACAGGTGCTTGCATTGTTTCTAAAGGCCTTGATGTAGATTTTTTTTACCCGAAGCAGTGCAACCAAGAGAAAAGCTTTGAAATAAGATAATAGACTAATAGTAGAGTTAGTCAGGATTAATCGAAATACTGGCAGATACTTATCCATTAGAGGTCGACCAATTAATTGGTTTTGCTATATGCGGTTCATAGTTGATCGCTGGAACTATCAGCTATTGGCAAAAATCCATATCGGTAGTTTTTCTGGGTGGCTTTATACAGAACGATTTCTAAAGGTGAATCACTGACTCTACGTGCTGTTAATTTAAAGTGTCTTTTTTTATTCATTTTGGATGTTACTGTTTTAGTTTATTTGGGGTCTTACTTTATGTTTCAATTTGAATGCATGTCTCTTATTTTCCTTAATATTTATTAAGTATTAATGTTTCTTTTTTAAGGAAGAAACCTTAAGAGGAACCAGACTCAAGAGGGAACCCATCCTCATCTGGGTGGCACAGAATGTCCATTTATTGCAGCTAAATGATGTTGAGGTGTGCAGTGATGGTGATCAAATGCAACCTGTAGTCCTGAGTCAGTGTAGCAGACTTTTGACATTAAATACATTCCAAATCCATCTTTAAAAGCTTCTGCGTTGCTCCGTAATTTCATAGATCCCCAGACCATTGATGTGAAACCATCACCTTCAAAATAAGAACACCATCAAGAATGAGAGAGAGAGAGAGAGAGAGAGAGAGAGAGATGGGGACTCCAACAAGACTCGCTATGGCCGCGAGACCTTTAAGTGCTTTATACGTCAGTAGTAGTGGTTTATAATCACTTTGAGATTTAATGGGTAGCCAAAGTCCTCATGATCATCATCAGTAGGCTGCAAATATTTGTGGTTTGCAGGCGTCAACAATCTTCTTCCATTCTGTTCTGTTTCTTGCTGCTGTTCTCATTTCGTCAACTGTTGGTGGTATCTCACTGTTGATCAATTTGCCTATTTTTGCCTATGGGTAGCCAAAGTAGACTGAATAAAACAGAGGTGATGTGGTCATATTTTCTAGATCTTGTAAGGATTCTTGATGCTGCATTCTGGACTAACTGTACTTTATTTATGCACTTACTCGAACACCCAGACAGTAAAGCATTACAGTAGTCTAATCCAAATGTATGAAATGCATCAACTAGTTTTTCTGAATCCTGTAACGGCATCGTATTTCTAAATTTAGCAATATTTTTAAGGTAAAAGAAGAATATCCTGGTATTGTCATTCACATAAGCCTCAAAGGAAAGACCAGGGTCAATAACCACACCAAGGTCTTTGACTGCTGTACAAACTGAGATAGTAAGACCCATCCGGAGATGCACGTAATAGGAAAGTTTACTCCTAGCTACATGTGCTCCTAGTAAAAGTACTTTCATCCTATCAAAGTTAAACAGAAGGGAGTCATTAAGAATCCACTGTCTAATGTCCTTTACACACTCCTCAACATTGTTAAGCTGATCTCTCTCTCATCTGGCTTTGCTGAAATAAAAAATGTGTCCGATTTGTGTTTAGTTTTTTTTATGACGCTTAGATTGTTATTATCAATAGCCACGACTCCGCCTTCTCTGCCATTTAGACGGGGCTGGTGTTTGTAACTATACTCAGGAGAACTCGCTTCATTTAATGCTACATATTCATTTGGTTTAATCCACGTTTATGTAAAACACAGTACATTAAACTCATGATCAGAAATCATTTAATTTATAGTCAGACATGAGAGATCTAATATTCAACAATCCTATCTTTAGAATAGTGGCTGTACATTCAGTCATAATTAATTTAATGTTAATCAGGTTACTTAAACAGACTTTCTGAGAATTTCGAAATTTTGGCTTCGCTCGGGAGACAGACACAGTCTCAATTTAGCAGCCCCTGAGTAACGACTCTGTGCAGCTAGCAGACGTTCGGTTTGGCCTGTTTGCCTGCTCTCTGGGCTTGGCTCTGGTAAGTCACTGGTTAACTAGAGCTGTTCTGAAAATATGACCTATACTACAAGAAATGAGAGCAGCACCTTCCCTAGTGGGATAGGCCAGCCTTGCCCTTAAAATTGCTCCAATTATCTATGAAGCCCACATTGTTTTTGGAGTATGATTCAGACATTCAGCACTTCAGAGCCCATAACCTACTGTAAGCTACATCGCCACGCCACATTGGGATGGCGCTAGAGCATATTACAGCATCAGACATTGCCTTGGCTAATTTACACACCTCTGTAATTTTACTCTTAGTAACCTCTGACTGTTGAAGAAGTATATCATTAACTCCTATGTGAAAAAAGTACCTTAGAGAACCTATGCTTTTAAAAAAACCTAAGCTGACCTGCTATGTCCGGCACTAATGTCCTTAAAGTCTTTTAAGTCTTTTAACCTAAAAGGTTTCAGGTTTAACAGCGGGTGCTATACTCAGGAGAGCAAACCTGTTGGACACGTGAAGCAGAGAGAAATGATGCTCCCATGGGCGAGCCTCAGCGTTAGCTTTGTTTTTGCGAGTATGCCGCCGAGTCGTTACCCACTTACCCCGCTGCGAGGGCTCTAATGCTGGAGTCGGGGGAATGCTAACTCCACCTTAGGCATCCAGACTTTCCCCTGCAGTACCTGGACTGCTCTCGGACTCGCTAATTCTGTCTAGACTCTGGATACACCCCTATAATGCTACGATCTTCTCAGTCAAAGAGCTAACTAAATTACACTTCTCACAGATAAAATTATCACTAGTGATGGAGAAAGACTGACTATACATTTCACACTCCACACACTGTATGAGCTGGATGCTCGCTATTTTAGAGAAATTACGTACCTTTATGTTGTTACTGTAGTGTGTGTGTGTGTGTGTGTGTGTGTGTGTGTGTGTGTGTTCGTAATTCCGATGGGAATGGCCTCCACTCACTTTAAAACAGGGAAAAAAGTTCTCTTCCAAGATGGAAAAACAAAAGCAGCAGATGGAAGAGAGAGAATACAGGAAATCAAAATGATAATTCAAGATTATTTAAGGGAAGAGATGGAAAACTGTAAATTTACCTTCAGGAAAGCATCTGATTGGCCCGTAAATTTATTCTGCAGCAGGACAACGACTCCAAACATCCTATCTTCAGTGTAGAGAAGAACGAGGAGTCCTGGAAGTGATAGTTTTGCCCTCACAGAATCCTGATCTCAACATCATTGGGTCTTCCTGGGATTACATGAGGATATTGAAGGATTTGAGAAAGCCTACATCAACAGAAGGATTTGAGAAAGCCTACATCCACTGTGTTTAGTTCTCTGAGATGTTTGGTACAAAAAACCTGCCAAGTTCCTTCTATAAATGTATCTAGAAGTGCATTATCGTAGAAGCATTGATCTGTTGCAGGAAGAGGGTGGTCACATCAAATATTGATTTGGATTTTTCCTCTGTTCATTTACTTTCCATTTTGTTAATTTATAAAAAAAAAATAAACCATCAACACTTTTATTTTTGAAAGCATTTTTACTTCACAGCTTTTTTCACAAGCCTCAAAACTTTCGAACTGTTACATGGTGCAAATGGTTGCAGACTTCTGAGCTCTTATAAGTTCTTATAGGATCCTGCATTTTCTTGATGCTTGATTCTATCTGGTCTGGTCTCTCATGTTTTTGGGGGGTTTTAAAGATTTGTTGTTGTGGTGATGTTAAAATGTGTTCTCCTGTCTCTGTTTCTGTCTCTGCAGTGTCCATTGTGCTAATCTCTGGGAAGGGCTCCCTTTAGCCCTTTCCTAACAGGACCCAGACAGAATGTCTGAAAGACCAATTCGGATTGCCATAGTGAACCAGGATAAGTGCAAGCCAAAAAAATGCAAACAGGAGTGCAAGAAGAGCTGCCCGGTGGTCCGAATGGGTAAGAAACCGAGGGAAATTAGACTCCAGACTGCAATATGTTGCATTCCAAAGATCAGTTTTTCTCTTTCTGACTTTAAATTAAATGAATTATCCATTACTGTAGGTTTGTAGCATATATTAAACGTTATGCCTAAGATATGATTGACACATGAACGTGAGACGATAACCAGACGATTTGGTGACCAATGTGCTATTTTAACTCTGTAAAAAAAAGCATATTTGCATCCGACATATAGTTCGTAGGGTGTTGATAGCGCAGGTTTCCATGATGCCCTTGAAGATTATTTACAATATGTGGTGGTCTGAAATTGGATATTGCTTTGCAGGCAAACTCTGTATAGAGGTCACTGCGCAAAGCAAAATTGTATGGATATCTGAATCACTCTGTATAGGATGCGCCATCTGCATTAAGGTTTGTAAAGTTACGAGAACTTTTTTGATAGCATGAAATGTGTCTGAAAATTTCACCTGTCTTACTGCGTTGCTGGTTTGGCTTCTGTTCAGAATGTAATAGAAATGATTTTCTTTTTTGTAGAAATGCCCATTTGGTGCGTTGGCTATCGTCAACCTGCCGAGCAACCTGGAGAAAGAGACCACACACAGATACTGTGCCAACTCTTTTAAACTGCACCGGTAAGTAATCAAATATTTAAAATAAATGCATAAGCTATGAGTTCACGTGTTCATGCGTTATGTTTTACATGTCAACCATGGCTTTGTTCCCTTATTAATACAGGTTACCAATCCCCAGACCAGGCGAGGTTTTAGGGCTGGTCGGGACTAACGGCATTGGAAAATCAACAGCACTTAAGATCCTGGCTGGGAAACAGAAACCCAACCTGGGCAAATATGATGTAGGGAATACTACCATTTCCTTTCCTACAGTGTTAAACTTTCATACATAAGCTAGTTGTTGTGTAAGTGATGTGCATCACATTTACAAGCAAAAAAAAGCTGGAGGCTTAAAAAGTGTAAGCACTTTGCTTTAGCATGGTCTACATACCGCTTAAAGCCTATACTAACCAATACTCATTGCCTGACAGACTCCTCCTGACTGGCAGGAAATCCTGGCTTACTTCCGAGGATCTGAACTGCAGAACTACTTCACAAAGATCCTGGAAGATGACCTGAAAGCCATTGTGAAGCCCCAGTACGTCGACCAGATCCCTAAAACTATCAAGGTTTGTCAGCTAATAGCTAGCGGATGCGTTTCTGATCTTAATTAAACAATGATTGTGTTGATCATGAATTGGTGTCCCTGTTCTGTAGGGAAGTGTGGGCTCTATTCTGAGCAGGAAGGATGACTCTAAGACCGAGGCTGTAGTCTGTGAGCAACTTGGTATGTTTTTTTTCCTAAGATTTATGTAATGCGGAACAAAACTCGTATTGGTGTATAGGCAATAATCAACATGTGAAATAACTGTTAGCATCCTGAATTTGATTATGCATCTATAATATCTGTTATATATTGCATCCTAAAGTATTTATTCTTCTTATACAATAGCAATTTTCACATCACATCATACACTATATGGACAATGGTATTGAGACACCTGACTCTTTCAGCTATATGTGGTTCATCCTCATACTCTTCTCACAAAGCTATAAGCACACAATTGTATAACATGCTTTTGGATGCCGTGGCATAAAATCTTCCTATCACTTGAACTAGGAGACCCATACCTGTTCCAGCATGGAATTATGCTTTACATGGATTCAAGATCTTGAGTGGGATGCTATAGATCTACATACCCTATTGAAGATTTTTGGGATGTATTGGAACACTGACTGCACCCCAGACCTCCTACATCATTACCTGATAACTTTACTAACTGGCTGATGAACACAAATATCCATAAGCACACTCCAAAATTTTGTGGAACATCTTCCCAGAAGAGTAGAGGTAATTATTACAGCCAGTAGGAACTAAATGTGGAATGGGACATTAAAAAGCAAGAATCTCATGCTCAGGTTTCCACAAAATATAGTTTTATTTTTATTCATTTATAATTATATGTTGTAGATTGTTCATCAACAGTCATCCCATCACCGGCCTCCTATTTTTTTTATTTTATTTTCCAAAAACAAATTTTGCTAAACAACTGGAATAAATCTTCCAGTGTAAATTGTTACTATAATAAATTGTGAATTCTCAGTATAATATATTTGAAATATAATTTAATTACACACTGAGAATTAATATAACTCTGTCCAGTAAGAAAATGAACTATTACCTTCTGACTAATCAAAATTCCTAATTAGCATAATTTCATTTTCACAATTAAGCAGAATTGTGTTTCTAAAGCTAATTGAAGGATAGATAGATAGATAGATAGATAGATAGATAGATAGATAGATAGATAGATAGATAGATAGATAGATAGATAGATTATATTTCCAAAAGTATTGGGTCACCTGGTCATGTACGGTATGTGATTTTTGAGCATTGCATTCCAAATTTAGTCCCTATTTGCTCTTATAATTATTTCCACTCTTCAGGGAAGATGTTTCACTAGATTTTGGAGTGTGCTTATGGATATTTGTGGTCATCAGCCACAAGGGTGTTACGAAAGGCAGGTACTGGTGTAGGTGAGAAGACCTTGGGTGCAGTCAGCGTTCACATTCATCCCAAAGGTGTTCAGTAGGGAGGAGATCAGAGCTCTATAGCAGGCCAATCAAGATCTTCCTCTCCAAAGCATGTAAACCAGTCCTCCTTTGTCCACAGGGGCATAGCCATGCTGGAACAGGTTTGGGTTTCCAAGTTCAAGTGAATGCAAAATTTTAACATACCACATCTAAAGACGTCCTGTAAAATTGAGTGCCTCCAGCGTTGTGTGTGTTTGTGATGTGGCACAGATCTGACCCATCTTAGGGACAGGAACGTTGAGGACCTGTCAGGAGGAGAGCTGCAGCGTTTCGCTTGTGCAGTGGTGTGCATCCAGAGAGCAGATATGTATGTTTCGGAAATCTTGTTCATACACTACAGTACAATCCAGTGTAGATAATATTTATACCATGTCAGTCTGAATACTCGATTCCAATTGGCTGAAATGTCTGCTTTCAAGCACTTTAACACATAGGTAGTTCCGGTCAGTCTTATCACTGTTCTGATGGAACGTGTTGCCTAATGAACAACTGTAACCATAGTAACATACAGTCACGGCTGTATATAGAGTGAGGCAGCGGTTTTACAGATTTTCTAAGATCCTTAGTGAGCTGAACACTGTTTTTGCGCCTATTTTAATAAACAAGCCGAAGCACAAGTTGAATTTGATGAACTAGAGAAGAAAACATATATAACTAGAAAGGGCACAATGAATTAACACCAACTGCTTCATTATTAGTAGAGATGTGTAGACAATCTCTTTCTCTCTGTCGGTATTTATTCTAATTTGTTTATCTAAATGTAATCTTATTAGACTAGTTTTTCTCTGCATATGATGTCGAGCAGGCAGAATTTTCGATCTAAGACCTGTATATAAAATATACATATGTTAAGATGAACTGTTATTGATTTCTTAAATAATTTTATCCGTTCAATCGGTTTCTTTAATTGGTTTTGATTTCACTTGTCAATGCTGGCAAATGGCTATTGTATGTAAGGTGCAACCAATGGCTGGATGTCCAGTACACCATTTTAATGCATGACATTTACCCACATAAAATACCACAAAGCTGATGCATTAAAATCATGTAGCACACACTTAGTCTTGGATCATCCCTTACAAACCATGGAAGTTTCGATAGTTTACTGTCATATGTACAGAAAATTGTCTACTACACGGTACAATGAAATTCCTCCTCTGTGGAGAATTTCATTGTTTGACAATATGCATATGAATTTCATTGTAGGACAATGTAGTAAGTTCCTGAATCTTGAGGTTGAGGCTGTCCTTGTTGTCCAACTGTCCTTGCGCTCATGTAAGTGTAGTTTGTACGGTTTATACATGAAATCGATGCGTATACTCATTATGATTCAAATGTCAGGCTATATAATGGAAATATAACCTGGGGTATAAAGTGGGCGGAGCTTAAAGCCACCATCGGCAGTTTTCTTACAATGCATTTGGCACGTGTGCACAAAACAGTTCAATTTCAACAGTCACAGTTTTTTTTTTAGCTCTTTGCTGTATCGTAATAATCTTGCTTGTGTGTGTTTAATAAATGTTTAATGAATAAGCATTGACATGGAGAAATAACTCATATTTCTTACTCTTGATGTATTTGTTTATTAGTTTTATGTTTGATGAGCCCTCCAGTTACCTGGACGTGAAGCAGCGTTTGAAAGCTGCCATCACCATTCGCTCTCTTATCACACCGGACAGGTGGGTGAAGCACCACAAAGCTTCATAGCACTGCTGTGTCTTATATAATCGCCATCTTCACCCAAATTGTCTTGGGTCTGACTTGGCCTCGATTTACAGTAGAACATAAAATGTTTAGATTGAGGAAATGTACCACATATCCAAGGCCAGGTTTACCACTGTGTAGTATCCCCTCTTCTTTTAAGAACATCTGGGAATTAAGGAGACCACCTGCTGTGTTTTGGGAGAGGAATGTTATCCCATTTGTGTCTAATACAGAATTCTAGCTGCTCAACAGTCCTGGGTTTTCTTTGTCATGTTTTTTGTTTATTGATAAGCTGAATGTTTTTAAATTGTGAAAGGTCTGGATGGCAGACAGGCCACTTCAGCACCCAGACTACAGTTAGTATTGTTTTGCTGAAATATTGCTTCTTTAAAAAAAAGATTTTTTCTGGATGGAAACATTTGTTACTCTAAAACCTGTAGATCCATTTCTGCATTGATTAAGCCTTTCCAGGTGTGCAAGCTGCTTGTTCCATAGGCACTAATGCACTTCCATACTATCAAAGACTTTTTTGAACTTAGTGCTGATTATAAGCTGGATGGTCTCTCTCCTTTTGTCTATGGTTTTGAAAAAAATTAATGATCTAATAACAAAACAGTTTTTCTCTTTGTTTCAGTCCATTTTTAATGAGCTTTGGCCCAGAAAATACAACACTGTTTCTGGATCATGTTCACAAATGTCTTTTTCTTTGCATGATAGTGCTTTAACCAGCATTTGTGGATGACATGGCAAACTGTGTTTTCCGACAATGATTTCTTAGCCCATGCAGTGATTTTTATTACAATTATTTGTGACAAATTAAAAATTTTATGATTTTTTTTTAACCTGGCAGCCATAAAGAAGCTCTTGCACAGTGACTAGAATGAAAAGTAATCCATTATTATGGTTATTCTACATTTTCTCTCACCACCTTGTATCTCTCTGACCTCTTTTAGATACATAATTGTTGTCGAGCATGACCTGAGTGTTCTGGACTACCTGTCTGACTTCATCTGCTGTCTGTATGGAGTACCGAGTGCTTATGGTGTCGTTACTATGCCCTTCAGCGTACGAGAAGGTATCGATCACCTTCACTGTCACATACATGTGATTCATGATTGCCATAAAAAGTGTTAGCACACATATGTAAAACTCGTGCTTGGAGCATGGCCTTCAAGTACAGTCCTTACATACCATATTTAATGTTTTTTAAGGTTATTTATATTTTATTTGGCTACAAAATGTTCTCATTTTAAGCAGTGTAAATTTTACCTTGTATACATTCTCTCACATGCTCTAACCCAATATCCCAGGCATCAACATTTTCCTGGATGGCTATGTGCCAACTGAGAACCTCCGGTTCCGTGACGCTTCACTGGTTTTCAAAGTTGCTGAGACGGCCACCGAGGAGGAAGTGAAGAAGATGTGTCGCTACCAGTACCCCAATATGAAGAAGGCCATGGGTGATTTCGAGCTGTGTATCATCGAGGGCGAGTTCACAGACTCGGAGATCATGGTTATGTTAGGTGAAAATGGTGAGTTAAAGAAAGCTTTTTCCTTCTGGGAAGATGTTCCACTAGATTATGGAGTGTGTTTGTGGAGATTTGTGCTTATTCAGCCAGTTAGTAAAGTCAGCATTTTGGTAGGGTTTATAGCTCTATAGCAGGCCACTCGATCCATGTAAAGCCGATCTTCATGAAGCTGGCTTTGTGCACAGGGGTATTGTCATGCTGGAACTGGTTTAGGTCTCCTTGTTCAAGAGAAGGGAAAATTTGATGCTATTACACCAAAAAGGCATCCTACACAACTTTGTGGTACAGTTTTGGAGAGAAGCACATATGGCTGGAAAGAACAGGTGTCCCAATACTTTTGTCTTTACTGTAGCGTAGTGTAGTGTTTTCTAGTACTTGGGTACAACCTGCCTTGCTTTAAGCTTCCTCTTTTGTTGAAAAGCCGTCTGAGCCGTGTCAGATTTAGTCTATTGAGTATCCATGTTTTGCTGGAAAAGTCGCTGTCAAATACTATTATTATTATTATTATTAATATTAAATAAATTATTTCAGGAACGGGCAAAACTACATTCATCCGGTTGCTCGCTGGCCGATTAAAACCGGATCATGGAGGTGGGTAATGTGTGTCTCACCTGTTGATGCTTATTTGTCACATGCAACCTAAACAAACAAACAAACAAACAAATATATGTGTTACTATAATCATGTTTTCTTTCTCTCTCTCTCTCTCTCTCTCTCTCTCTCTCTCTCTCTCTCTCTTTCTGTCTCCATTTCTCACTCACTCTCTCTCTATATCTTTCCCTTATTGTGTCCCTTTTCTCTATCTCTTATTCTGTAAAAATCTTTCTCTCTAATTATTTCTCTCTTATTCTCTCTCCTCTGTCTCTCCTTTGCTATCTCTTTCTCTCTAATTCTCTCTCTCTCTCGCTCCTCTTTCTTGCTCTCTCTCTCTCTCTCTCTCGCTCCCTCTTTCTTGCTCTTTCTCTCTCTCTCTCTCTCTCTCTCTCTCTCTCTCTCTCTTTTGGTTTCTTCCTCGCTTTCTCTATCTCTCTTACTATCTTTCTCTCTATCTATCTTTCATTCTGTACAATTCTCTTTCTCACTCTCTCTATCTCTCATACTCTCTCTCTCACGCTCTCTATCCCTCATACTCTATCTCATTCTCTCTTTTATTCTCTCTCTCTCTCTCTCTCTCTCTCTCTCTCTCTCTCTCTCTCTCTCTCGTTTTATCTTTCTACCAGGAGAGGTCCCGATCCTCAACGTCAGCTACAAGCCTCAAAAGATCAGCCCCAAATTCAAAGTATGATGGTGTGCCTTTCTACATCACTGAGTATCTTAGATGCTTGATCCTCAGAGTCTAACATTTCCTGTGTGTGTGTGTGTGTGTGTGTGTGTGTGTGTGTGTGTGTGCGTGCGCGCACAGGGTAGCGTGCGTGCCCTGCTGCACGAGAAGATCAGGGATGCGTACACACACCCACAGTTCGTCACAGATGTCATGAAGCCGATGCAGATTGACAGCATCATCGATCAGGATGTAAGTGTTGAGTGTTTAGCGGTCCTCTGTGTGCGACGTGAACTCCAGCTGCACTGACGCTCGTTACAGGTTCAGAACTTGTCCGGAGGAGAGCTGCAGAGAGTAGCACTCACTCTGTGCCTCGGCAAACCTGCAGACGTCTACCTGATAGATGAGCCCTCAGCGTACCTGGACTCAGAACAGAGGCTGATGGCTGCCCGAGTCATCAAACGGTAATGTCGTGTTTATAAGAAAAGATGCCTCTCCGATGCATTTGTAGCAACTGATCAGGGGCTTTGAATGTTTTTTTTGTACTTTAGTGGTGTCCTACCTTAATCAATCCATCTCTTAATACAATGATTATAATGCCACAGCCATGGAATCCATCAATATTATGGAGAAATGCAGTATAACAGAGCGCTGCATTCCAGGAATTTTCAAGACTGTTCCTTTACATGGGAATTAACGTGAATTAATGGGAATAAACTGGGAATTTACAAGATTGCAGGTTAGCTATAACAGAGAACATAAAGGTATTTGAAAAATAATCATTGCAGGATAATCTTGTTTAAAACAACCAGATTTAATGCAATTTCACTTGTATTTCTACCTGCACATTCATCAGTCACATGCACACTGCACACTTACCACAGGGCCACTGAGGCCACGTCCCCTGCACGTAGTTTGCGTTCATCCATAACATAACACACATCATTTCATGAATCCTGCACACAAAATTCTGTCACAAAAATTTGCATTCTGGCGAGTAATCACTTAAAATACATAAATGTTACATAAATATATGTTTAAAACGTCCTTATGATGTGTGTAAGCTGTTGTGCATCAAAATTATACTAACAATTCAATCAAAATGTAATTTTTTGATTTGTATTATTTTGCATGCTTTTCAGCTTATGACCTATATATTTATGTTTACATATAATACAGTTTAAATAAATTTCTAATTAATTTTCATAAATTCCTATAAAGTCCTGGTAAGTTTCTAACTTGGAATATTTCCAAAATTCCCCAGATGAAGTTCCCATAAAAAGTTTCTGGAAATTTACCAGAAAATCTCGCTCATACAGATCTCATACAGAGAGACTGAATGGCATTGCTAAAGCACGAAACCCAATGGACTTAATTCAACAAGTCTCCTTTCACTGTAGCCACAGCCAACATCATTTTCAGCATCAATATTAACTTTATAACATGACAAAATATAGTGGCTTTTTCCTCAATTTCTCTAGTACCTTTCTGAGTTCTTACAGTTTTCCTGGGGATTTAAAATGAACTCAGTTTGTGTATTTTTGTGCAAATCCTATGGGAAAGAAAAGCAAAAGTGTAAACGGTTCATGGAAAAAGCTTAACAGCTGTGTTGAACTGTTTAATCCGACCTTTCCTTACGATGTCAAGCTTTTCTTGAAAAAGTCCGTCTTGTGAATGTCCTTGTAAAGATAAATACATTTCTTCTCCTCTGTCAGCCGTTGTGAAATGAAAAAAGCTATTAAGTCTAGACGAATATGTTTGAGCTTGTGCAGTTTGCTACGGATGCGGTCTGCGAGCTTTGACTAGTGCTCTTTCACACTCCCCCCCTCAGTGTGCTGGTGAGATCTATGATGTACAATATTTTCTCTCTCTCTATTTGTATATCTCTTTTTATAGTCTCTCTCTATGATTTAAGATTCACTCTGTCCTCACAGATTCATTCTCCATGCAAAGAAAACCGCGTTTGTAGTCGAGCACGACTTCATCATGGCCACGTACCTGGCCGACCGTGTCATCGTATTTGACGGAGTTCCATCAAAGAAGACGACTGCCAACACGTGAGAGTAGATCGGATTTTTCATAGACCCAAATCATAACATTTTTCCTGATCCTGATCTTTGTTTTTCTGACTCTCAGGCCACAGATGCTGCTTGCTGGCATGAACAAGTTTCTTTCTCTCTTGGAGATCACGTTCAGGAGAGACCCAAACAACTTCAGACCAAGAATCAACAAGCTCAATTCCATTAAGGTAAACTTTTCTGTCAAAGTATGTACAAGATCCTACATTATAATTCATAGTATAATATAACATAACATAATATAATATAGCAAATTATAATATAATATAGCATAAAATAATATATAATATAATTTAAAATAATAACATATATCATAATATAATATTATAATATAATCAGAAGTTTTGAGGTGTTTCGTCAATAAATTGTAAAGAATTTATTTTTTATGGTACAAATCAAAAAGCATTTTAATTCTCTCTCCCTTTTTTTTTATTTATATAATATTGTTGTTAATTTTACAGTGAAAAGAAAATATTATTTTGATGGATAAACCAGAACTTGTTAGCATGCAAACATTTGATATATATTTTTTGTATTTCCTGTACATACAGTGCCTGTTACAAGTTTGGAAACACCTACCGTAGTTTCCGGACTATAAAGCGCACCCAAATATAAGCCGCACCCACTGAATTGTACAGAGATTTTTATTTTGAACATAAATACGCCGCACCTGTCTATAAGCCGCAGGTGTCTACACTGAAACTACTGAACTTTACACAGGCTTTAATGAAAGACAGTGTCTGTTACACGGCTTTTATCTAAACTGTAGCCTACCAAGAAAGTCACTGTTCACTGTCTTCCTCCTTCCTTTCACAACTATTTTCTCGAGAGTTTATCTTTTGGCATCGTCGTGCGTTTAAAAATCACCATCAGTGAATCTTTTCTCCCGATGCCGTGCAGCTCAGAACACAGGTGAAGTGTGTTTTCATGCCCGGTTGTTTTGAGCGTGACGAATGATTCGCATTTCCTGTAGACAGTCCGAGTGAGCGGCAGGTCAAACGTCAGAGGAACATCATCCATATTTATGATGTGGTGCGGCCCGATTCAGTGGGATTTTAATTGATTCACCTGAACCCGTTCAGCAATTTCATTGGTCTAATGTTATGGGGCTCCGTTTTTTGGCTTGAATTTTGTGAAACCGGGAAAATCCCAGGAAAAATCCATAAATTAGCCGCTTCATTGTTAAAGCCGCAGGGTTCAAAGCATGGTACAAAAGGTAGCGGCTTATAGTCCGGAAAATACGGTAGTTTTTTGGTTGTTGAGAGACACATGCATGTTCTTTTTATTTCTATGAAACAAACTGGGTCATTTTAACAGTATAAAGATGAACTTGTTTTAAACAAATATATAAATGTACAGATGTTCAACTTTATTTCGAACATCTGGTTCATTATTCCTTTCACCCAAAACAACCCCGAAACCATTAATCTTCCACCTTTGTGTTTAACTGTTGGGGTGAGGCAGCCTGCTAACATCTTTTCTCCTGTTCTCAGACTTATGGAACTTCTTCTTATGTCTTCTGTTAAAGCATATAAACCATATAAAACGTGGACTCATCTCTCATTCACTGTCAGTTTCTTGTATGTTTTTGCCTTTTACTTGCCTAAACAAATGAAACATGCATGTGTCTCAAAAGCCATTAAAGAGGTGTTTCCAAACTTTAAACAGACTTTGTACATTGTCAGATTTTACTATCCACCATTTTTATTCTTTATTACTTCCCAGGATGTCGAACAGAAGAGAAGCGGCAACTATTTCTTCCTCGACGATTAGCTCAACCCATCATTAACTCCACTAAGAGATTGCAGGGATCTTTTTCTGCTTCTGGGTGTATCTGTAATGCAGCTTGAAGTGAGATACTGTTTATGAGGTTAGGTTGTTTTTTTTCTCCACAAAGAGTCAGTGTCTAACAGTATTTAAAAAGCTACACTCATACACACGTCGTTACTTCTTCTTTAAGCCAGTTTCAGTGTGTGACCACTAGAGGGCAGCGGACTTCCAGTCCTGCTATCAATATGGCTCTAAATTCTCCTGTGTTTTAATGTGTGGATTAAAAGTGATGTGGATGATAAAAAAAGAATGTGGTTTCTTGTGTCTACACACAACCCAGATCTACGTTTTATATAAAACTTTAAGTTTTGGTGTATCATTAATATAATATCAGGTCTGCTTATCTATTTCGTATTCCTTTATATATTTATATATAAAAAAACAGTATATCCAACATACTGTACACTATGGTGCATTTATTCTCTTGAATAGAATGGAGATGCAGTGTTTACAGTTCCTACGTCTAGGGTTCGGTCCTGTGTTCTCCTCCTGTCTATCTGTGGTTCTTCAAGGTTCTTCAGATTCCCCACACCTCACAGTACGGGGATTATGTAGGACAATGTCTGTGCTGCACGAATGCTGTTCCTAAGATTGATACCAGATTCATCACCAGGATAAAGCGAATGCTGCAGGCGAATTCAATAATAAATGAATTCTTCTCAATGGGTTGTCGAGCATTTTAAACCTCTATACTCTAAGTTGCACTATTTACCATCCAAAGTAGGAACCTCGTTTAAGATGGATGCGAACAAATTTATTCAATAAATGATGATGGTCATTCACAAAAAATGTATGCAGTTCATTCAGGAGCATTTCTCCACAATCCAGTTCATTCACAAAATGTTTTCTGAATATAAATTTGCATATTCATTAACGTATGCATGTGGATAAATTTTTTTGGCTAGGTCACTAAAAATTTATATAATATTTTAAATATTTTATTATTATTTCATTTTATTGTATTTTATATATTAGTGTGCCCATGGATGATCATGGTGGTGCTTATGGACAGTTACCAAATGAGCATAAGTACCCTTGAGCACCAAGGATACACTTGATCCACCTTGCCGTTTATAGGGAATAGGAAGCAGGGCTTTTGGATTTGTTTGGGTCAAATGCAGTTTAAAGAACTGCTTTCCATCAATCTGGAAAGGGTAATAAGGCCATTTTCAAACATTTTAAAGCTCGACATTCAACAGTGAAGAAGCAGCAAAGAGCACCACCAAACTGCCACCCTTGAGCAAGGCCCTTAACCCTCAACTGCTCAGTTGAAAGTCACTCTGCATATGATGCATGCACTCATTTTCCAGAAAGTGGTATCTCAGTGGATAAGATGGACTGGGTTATGTGTTCAAATCCCAGCACCACCAAGCTGCAACTTCTGGGCCCTTGAGCAAGGCCCTTACCCTTCAATTGCTCAGATGTATAACTGTAAATTGCTCTGGATTATAAAGGGGGTCTGCCCAATGCCATACATTTAAAATAGCTGTTTAGATAATATTAAATGTATATTTTTAATATAATTATTTATAAATATCAAAAAATAATAATAAAAAAAATATATTAAAATAAATATATAATATATTTATTAAAAATACGTTCATGAAATAAAATGCAGAAGTGATCCTCTTGTAGTTAAGAGGTCCTTGGCTGCAAAAACATTTTTGAGAACCCCTTGTTTATAAATAGCAAGAATGGGCCGAAGGTTTCAGAATGAAAAAAAAAAAAGAAACGAATGCAGCCATACAGCGTATTCACTTAAAACACAATATTCACAAGAACGAGTAGACAGCTAACGAGGTTAAACTGAAGGTCGGTGTATCTGTTCGCTTCATAGGTTTAAGCGTTAGAGCAGCCCACTGATTATGCGTATTTAACTTTTTATGGTTACAGAACAGATGGCTCTTCTCTGCTCAGTCCATTGAAGATGTAATGTTGTTTGCAGCTGCATTATATTACTGAAATCCCCGGACTGGATAGAACACAAGCAACGGCAGTTATCAATTTATCTACAGGTTTGAAAACCACACACACACACACAAACACACACCATCACTACATACACTGTGTGCAGATTAGGTTCATTTAGATCATAGACCTTTGTTAAACCTGCAAAACTAAATCTACACTCGAATTTACGTCGAATAGATTTAAAGACATAAATAAATAAATCCAAACAATTGGGCTGCTGTCATGCTAAGCACATATCCCACATGGGAAAGCTTTATCAGAGGCCAGAGTCTAGTCAGGGACCGTGAGTGAGGAGGGTCCGTCTCAGTGTCTTTAGAGTGCTGTAGTTAATATGCGCTGATCGATGTGCTTCTCTGCAAGAAAACCGAGGGATTGTGGGGAGGGAAGGGAGGATGGGTAAACTTGATACCCACAAGCCCTCTCGGAAATCAGCCAGTTCAATGAAGGCAGCTTCCCAGGCTAACTGCATGACCTTCGACCCCCGCTGCTATAGTTAGAGCACTTTGGTCTCGGCGAAGGCAGAGGGAAGATCGATGGAGCGTTCGGTGACATCATGCCTCTCAGACCTTATCCCTTTTAAATACATGTAAGGGCCAGCAAATTGGCCTTATTTTATTACTCAACTAAGATGCCGTTTTTGCTTAGATTTTTCCTTGTGGACAAGTCTGTGGTTTAAAGTCATGACACAATTCTTTATTTAATTTTTTATGAATAAAGAAATGTAAAAAAAAAAAAGATGATTTGGATTATATAGATATATTAGACAGAAAGTGAACATTTGCTCCTCAAAGCTGATGTGTTAGAAGCAGGAAAAAATGAGCATAAGGAGTTTGACGAGGGCCAAATTGTGACGTCTAGACAACTGGGTCAGAGCATCTCCAAAACTGCAGCTCTTGTGGGATGTTCCTGGTCTGCAGTGGTCAGTATCTATCAAAAGTGCTCCAAGGAAGGAACGGTGGTGAACCGGCGACAGGGTCGTGGACAGCCGAGGCTCATTGATGCACGTGAGGAGCGAAGGCTGGTCCGGTAGCTCAAACTGCTGAAGAAGTTAAGGTCTCAGAATACACGGTTTGCATAGCCACAGACCAGCCAATATTATTATATATTATATTATGCCTGATCGGTGTATTTGTTTCCGATTCGGATCCTGAAACTGAACATCAAGAACAACAGTACGAGCAACGACTACAGCAGGACGTGTCTATATAATACTATAACTACTGAACAAGATTTTCCTTCCCTCACATCCAAAAACACACTTCTCTGGAGACGTTTTTCTTGAGCAAGTCCGGCAAGTCTTCCAGGAGAAATGCCTATTCAAGGAATTTTGCCTTTCCTGACATCATGAAAGACCATATTCGGAAAAACGTTCTTGAAACGCATACAAACCTAGAAGGAGTGTATTTGTCATAGAAATACTCCATCATACATCCAAATGTATTTATTTTTTTGTTTGCCAATGTTAAGCATGAAAATATGAATCTTTAACAGTGTAAATAACTCAGAATGCATGAAATAGCATTAACCCCCCCCCTTAATGATTTGTCCAGGAAACAAGTGTGTTCCTATTATCAATTAGATTAAAGCAGCTATAAATACCTCATAAACAGCAAATTTCCCTGTTCCAAGCATTTCCCTGTATCCTAGCAAATTAGATGTTACTATGAGGTATAAATATGAACCTATATTGTAGGGCTGCAACAACTAATTGATAACATCGATAATAATCCATAATGAAATTTGTTGTCAACGTTTGCAATTATCGATCACTTCGGCTGCACAAGTTATAGCTTAGCATGATGGTAAGACAGTAACACAGCCGCCCGCAAAATGGCGGAGAGTACAGGGTCAACCGGCATCACAAAATAAAAACACTGGTGTCACGGATGAAGGCGAAACATCAGCACGGTGAGCAAAAATTGTAGAATCCTCATCATGTGAAAATGGTACAGTTTAATGAAGTGCAATTGTATAAACTGTAACTTCTCTTTTTGTAGCGTTTATCTCATACAACAGTAACTTTTCTGTTTTTAAATGTGATTTACCTCGGCTTTACTACGTTCAAATGCTTGTTTTTGATGTTTGTATATTTAATTTCTGCATTTTATAATTAAATTATTATACAAAATTAAATGCATTGCAATCTAGATGCTTATGACGTCACAACTAAACAAAATGTCCGTGTATTTTTTTTTAAAGCATGTTGTCAAATTGCCATCTGCAATTATCGTAAAAAAACAATACAAATGTTGATTTACACAATTTTCACCTTGCAGACTTTTTCCTTTTCTTTTCTTCTTTTTATTTCCAGAAAGAAAAAATCCAGCATGAGTGAATTTGTTTAAAGCAGAAATCCACCATGTTCTCCTCAACAAGCAGCTACTATAAACTTAATAATGTCAAAATTAAAGACAGTAAACTCAATATGTGGCTTTTACATTTTTAACACTTATTTTTACAAGTACACTTTTATACATAAATATCCTGAATAAGAGTTTTATGTAGTTGTAATAAGCAAAACAACTTTAAAAAATATTTAAAAATCGGATTAATCAATTAATCGATTAATCGAAGAAGAAGTCAAGTCAAGTCAAGTTTATTTCTATAGCGCTTTTCACAACAGACATTGTCTCAAAGCAGCTTTACAGAAATCAACAGTCAAGGTGAACGGTGGGTATTCATCCCTGATGAGCAACCATGGCGACTGTGGCAAGGAAAAACTCCCTTAGATGTAATGAGGAAGAAACCTTGAGAGGAACCAGACTCAAAAGGGGAACCCATCCTCATTTGGGTGACATCAAGAGTTTGATCATAAATCTTTCAAAATACAGAACACTGGAGAGTGAGAACTAACATGAGCACTGGAGTATAAGATTATAAGTAAATGTTCTTTCAACAGTCTTTGGTATAAAAGTAGGAGCTACTGAGCTCAACATTTGTGATCATCACAGATCCAGCATCAGCTTCTCCATGACAGAGCCTTTAAACACTTCAGGAGGTCCAATGTCAAACTCCACACATGCAGTGGGATCCAATTGGCACTGGTACGTCTCTAGATGGTTCAGGATGTTTGCGAGTTTGGCATCTACTTCTTTAAAGTCCATAATCTTCATGAGGTGGGACGTGACTGGAGCTGGCCAAACCTCAGGAAGCCTTGGGATGGGGAGAGAAAGAGAAGAAGAAGAAGAAGAAGAAAAATAATCGTTATTTGCAGCCCTATTATCTTGCATTTCCATCCATCATATTTAAAGGTCAGATTTTATTACTCCATCAAACACATTCCACTAAAAAGCTATTTTGTGAGAGAACCAGTCCACACCTGTGTGATTCATGTTTTCTCCTCTAGTAATGTAATGTTTTATTTTTAAGAGGTGATCTAACGCCTTTCTATTTCTTTGGACGAAAAAACACCAGACACGAGAAACTTGGCTTTATTTCCGCTGTGTTTCAATTACTCTACAGGAAAGGGGTGATGTCAGTGTTCTATCATTTACAATATTTCCAGATGGAAAGCCCCCCTCTTTCTCGCTCATACACACACACACACACACACACACACACACACACACTGACGCTCTCATCTCATGAGAAATGACCTCACTGTTGTGTTAGTGAAACATCTGTGAGATGCTCAGAACATGTCATGGCTTCAGACACAAACTAATTTCCAGAAATGGTTTTGGGCCGATGTCATATTTAAAACTGGATACCAGTTTTATCTGAATGTAGAATGTAAAGTGTGTGTGTGTGTGTGTGTGTGTGTGTGTGTGTGTGTGTGTGTGTGTGTGTGTGTGTGTGTGTGTGTTTGTGTAGAATAAGCGGGAAAAAACTTACAATAGAGATGCATATCATAACTTGAAAATAAGTCGAGACATGGCCAAACCTACCCAGCATAGTGATCAGTATGAGTAAGTATACTGTAATTTGTTAATAATTTACATAATTCAGGAAAACAGATCAATGTACAGTACAGTATATAAAGTATACAGTATATATGTATGTAGCAGTAGGTGCAAGGACGAGCCCCGGTTCATGATTGGAGTTTGCCTGCCGTGCAAAACTTGAAATGTTTTTACAATTTTGTCGTATTGCTTTTGTAATTGCAAGATCCTAAAATCATAAGATCATAACTCAGGGACCACCTGTAATCAAATGTAAATAAAATGTAATTACACTTAGGCAAATTAAGATAAATCTGTCCAGTCAGAATACAGTCAGAGCTGATGTGATAGAAAATGAATCAGTACCTTCTGATCAATCAGAATTCATGATTTAAAAGTATAGTGGTTCTAAAGGTAATTATCTTCAATCATAAGTCAAATCATTGTAACAGATATATAAATATATGTAATACAAAAATCCCCCGCTTTACCGCAGTTAAAAACTGCTTTAACTGTTTACCGTGGAATTGCATTTGCCACTTAACTAATTAGTTTGGCTGATTTTCTGATTGTCTCTTGCGGATAGCACGATAGACCAAACACTTACAGAGAATTGTTTTAATGGATTTTTATGTTGAAATAATGACATTTATTAATAAAAAAAAATTATTATTAACTCTAAAATGAAGTAAAATGTTAATACAGTACAGTACGGTAAACATAAAAAAAAGCATTTTTGGTGTGAAGTCCGTTTATTGCGTTTTTTCGTTTATCGAGGGCATTTTTAAAACGTAACCACTGTGAAAAACAGGGGATTACTGTATATATATTAGGGCTGTCACAATTATCATGATAATAACAGTTTTTAAAGCAATGTTGCAGCACTTATGCGTCTGATTTCTGAAGCAGCTTCTGCACCTGACACACAGCACGAGGACTCAACTTCTTTGATGGACACTTTCCCGTCTTGGAAAACCTCTGTATGACCCTGGCCACTGTACTGTAACTCAGTTTGAGGGTGTTACTGACTTCTTACAGCCTCTGCCATCTTTGTGGAGAGCAACAACACTAATTCTTAAATAGCCTTTACCATGAGGTGCATGTTAGACATCCAGTGGTCAGTATGAGAGAATTGTACTCAAAGCACCATAAAGCATGTATTGCAGCTAATATATGATGTAATGTAACACTTTAAAAGCTTCATTTGTGCCAGGTTTTATTTTATACTATACTAAACCGCACCAAATCACATCAGGTTTATCAACTGCATCTGATTTACTCACAACAAATTTAATGTGTCAGTTAACGATTCGTATTTCATGCCATTTCCAGCTCCATTTTTTTTGCACATTAGTCTTTGAGGTCTGATGATGTCTGTTAATAAGCCATTAAGGCTTCAGTAAATGGCCTTAGAGAACCTGACATCATCTTACTAGTGTTACAAGCAGGATCATAAATGTCATGTGTGTGTGTGTGTGTGTGTGTGTGTGTGTGTGTGTGTGTGTGTGAATATATACTGTACTTGTGGATGTGTAAATGAGTGTGTATGTGTGTGTGTGTGTGCTCTTCTTTGGTGTGGAAGAAGCAGTAGGGGCCTATGAGATGGTGAAATTACATGATCTTGAAATTTGACCTGTAAGTCTTTAGATGCATAGAGGATATGAAGAACCACCATCTTGAACTGTCTTGATTTCCAAACTAAAAAAATTTTTTTAATTAATGTTTATGTTAAAAAATGCTATTTTGTGCATTTGCTACATCATATCTGGAGAAAGAGAGAGACCGGAATTTGAAACAGGAAAGCTTCCTGAATAGTTTTTCTTTTCAAAAAGTTATTTCATAACTGCATTACATCATACGCTTTGTTATTAACGTTTTATATATATATATATATATATATATATATATATATATATATATATATATATATATATATATATATATATATATATATATATACAGTACAGACCAAAAGTTTGGACACACCTTCTCATTCAAAGAGTTTTCTTTATTTTCATGACTATGAAAATTGTAGAGTCACACTGAAGGCATCAAAACTATGAATTAACACATGTGGAATTATATATGGAAATATATAAAAAAAAAAAAATAAATTGTGAAACAACTGAAAAATGTCATATTCTAGGTTCTTCAAAGTAGCCACCTTTTGCTTTGATTACTGCTTTGCACACTCTTGGCATTCTCTTTATGAGCTTCAAGAGGTAGTCACCTGAAATGGTCTTCCAACAGTCTTGAAGGAGTTCCCCAAGAGATGCTTGCCACTTGTTGGCCCTTTTGCCTTCACTCTGCGGTCCAGCTCACCCCTAAACCATCTCGATTGGGTTCAGGTCCGGTGACTGTGGAGGCCAGGTCATCTGGCGCAGCACCCTATCACTCTCCTTCTTGGTCAAATAGCCCTTGATGCCATGACATTTATCTTACCTAAAACATTTTAAGCATTCTCTATTGTATACAGCTGGAATTATATTTACTGGAAAAACACTCTCTGTGATGTCCTGTTATTGGAAACTAATCATCTCCAGGATGGAAACAGTGCCTTCCCTACTTAAGGGAATATGTGCAGCTGCTCTGGTCACCTGTTGCCCAAAGCTTCATCAAACACCTCCTCCATGCAGTGTGCACAATGGGACAGAGCATCCTCACAACTGGGTGGGAAAACTGAACTGTGTGTCTTGGGAAAAAGGCTTTCGGCTGTTCTCAGGACGCGGCTCTTCTTACACGTCCCCTGTGTCCGAATAACACATTGTCAGTTTGAGAAAATTGTCAGTCATTCAAACTGTTATTGAGTTAACAGTGGATATACTATATAGATGTAAGCAACAGTATGGCTTCATGCTGAGGAAGAGCACTACAGATGCATTATTTGCTTTGAGAATGTTGATTGAGAAGTATAGAGAAGGTCAGAAGGAGTTGCATTGTGTGTTTTTGTGGATTTAGAGAAAGCGTACGACAGGGTGCCAAGAGAGGAGTTGTGGTATTGTATGAGGAAGTCAGGTGTGTCAGAGAAGTATGTGAGGGTGGTGCAGGACATGTATGAGGACAGTGTGACAGCAGTGAAGTATGCAGTAGAACCGACAGACTGGTTTAAGGTGAAGGTGGGACTACATCAAGGATTAGCTCTGAGCCCTTTCCTGTTTGCAGTGGTGATTGACAGGTTGACGGACGAGGTCAGACGGAAGTCTCTGTGGACTATGATGTTTGCGGATGATATTGTGATTTGTGGTGAGAGTAGGGAGCAGGTTGAGAAGAGCCTGGGGAGGTGAAGGTACGCACTGGAGAGAAGGGGAATGAAAGTCATGTAGTAAGGCAGAGTAGTATGGAGACGGATAATCCGCAGTGGCGACCCCTAATGGGAGCAGCCAAAAGAACAAGAAGAAAAATTAGAAAGTAAAAAAGATGGATGGATGGGTGCATGGATGGATGGATAGATAGTGCTAATTTAAGTGTTTCAGGTAATGGTAGGTCTTTAATCGTCGCTTGAAGATAGTCAGGGACTCCGCTGTACATTTAGGGGAAGTTTATTCCACCACCTCGGTGCCAGAACAGAAAAGAGCCTTGAAGTATACTTACCTCTCATTCTGAGAGAAGGTGGCACCAGTGGAGCAGTGCTGGAGGATCTCAGACAATGTAGTGCAGTGCAAGATGTGATGAGGTCACTGAGGTAAGATGGCGCTAGTCCATTTTTGGCCTTGTAGGCAAGCATCAGTGTTTTGAATCTGATACGTGCAGCTCCTGGAAGCCAGTGAAGGGAGCGCAGCAGTGGGGTGGCTGCGTTTTGGATCATTTGCAGTGGACGAATAGCGTTCAGGGGGAGACCTGCCAGCAGAGAGTTGCAGTAGTCGAGTCTTGAAATGACAAGAGACTGAACAAGCACCTGGGCAGCCTGTGTGGACAGAAATGGTCGAATCTTTCGGATGTTGTAAAGAAGAAATAGACAGGATTAGAAGTAGTGCCTAAAGGGGGAGCGGAGAGTCGTGAAGAGTAATTTGAAGATCTTGACCTGGAGATGAATCACCTGGGATGACCAGCAGTTCTGTTTTGCTGGGGTTGAGTTTTAGTTGATGGATGGATGGATGGATGGATGGATGGATGGATGGATGGATGGATGGATGGATGGATAGATAGATAGATAGATAGATAGATAGATAGATAGATAGATAGATAGATAGATAGATAGATAGATAGATAGATAGATAGATAGATAGATAGATAGATAGATACTTCTTCACCTAAAACTCCACCCATTTGTTTACATGCTCTTAGGGTACCAGAGATCCTATGACTTGGACCTGTCAGATTCTTCTTGACACCTTACCTCTGGATGAAGTTCTCAATTGCAGACCACATGCTGCAACTGAAGATGGTTCCCCATGAACCGTCTAAAATCCATGAAGTTACTGAGCAGGGTTGAACTTAAGAACAATGAAGATGGTTTTGGACTGTAATTAATATAAACAGTTTGCTACAGTGGCTTAGGAGTGCAAATTGGATGAACAGTTTTGCATTTAAGTGTCCATCGGGGGAACAGTTGATAACCTCAACACTGAAGAAACTATAATGAATGCACATTCGGTGTCACCCAAATGAGGATGAGGTTCCCTTGAGTCTGGTTCTTCCTCATCTGATCTCAGGATTTATTTTTCCAGGCTATATCCCGTGCTCTCAGATGAACGTAAGAGGCTGCAGGAGGCTGTAGTGCAAATGTGGCCTGAATAAAAAAAGGCCCTGGAGACAGCATTTTAAAATTACTCTTGATATTATTTCTAGATGGGATTGTTGGCTCTGGGATATGTCGTGTAACGTGAGCTGCCTGATGCTCAGCCGCCATGTTTGACATTACTGAAAACTCTGACCCTTCGCCAAAAAATCCCAGACCGCACAAAACGAAACCAGTGTTGCCAGGGTCTGAAACAGGGTGTGACGTTAAACTGGTATCAGCGTATTGCATTATAAGGGATCATATTTGTGCAGATTCCTTGAAGTACACTATTAAAGTTTCTTTCCAACTTTTTGGAAAAGCCAGAACGTTTTAAAGAGAAAGAAAATGTGAGGTTTCTTCCAGAGATTTCTTCATTAAGCAAAGTAATGAAGAACATTTAAACAAGAAATTGGGGTGTGTTTAAAATTATTTATATGCACTTGGATATGAGATGGGGCATTATAACACAGTGCCTCCTTACAGCGGATTGGTTACTCTAAATTGCAATGTGTGACTGAATGTGTGTGTGTGTGTGTGTGTGTGTGTGTGTGTGTGTGTGTGTGTGTGTGTGTGTGTGTGTGTGTGTAAAAGTGTTATCCTGTGATTGCATAGTAACCCTAATCCATTTGTGGTAAAATGTCTACTTGGGTTTCCTCTGAGTTTTCCAGTTTCCTCCTAAAAAACATACAGCTAAACAGACAGGTATAAAAAATTATAGAAATAATAACAACAACAACAACAACAATCATCATTAACATCATCATCTTTACCATCATCGTTTTCACTTTCCTATTTGCTTGGACCCCTAGAAATAATGACAACAATAATTATAGTAATCATTATCATCATCATCATCATCATCATCATTCTCCTCCTCCTCCTATCATCTTCCTCCTCCTACTCATCATCATTCTCCTAATCCTCCTCCTCCTCATCATTATCCTCCATTTTCTGTTCATCCTCCTTCATCTTCTCCTCCTCATCAACCTCCTTTTTCTTCCTCCCTCTATTCTCCTCCTCCTTATCATCATCATTATCCTCCACCACTTCCTCCTCCTCATCATCCTCCTCCTCCTCCTACTCATCATCATTTTCTCCTCCTTCTCATCCTCTTCCTCATCATCATTATCATCCATCTCCTTTTAATCCTTCTCCTTATCCTCCTTACCATCAACCTCCTCCTCTTCCTCCCCATTCTCCTCCTCCTCATCATCATCATCATCTTGATCCACCACCTCCTCCTCCACCTCATTATCATCATCTTCCTCTTCCCCCTCCTCCTCCTCCTTCTCATCGTTGTCCTCCACCTCCTCCTCCACCTCATTATTATCATCCTTCTCCTCTTCCCCTCCTACTTTTCCTCCTCTTTCTCCTCCTCCTCATCATCATTGTCCTCCACCACCTCCTCACTCTCTTCTCTTCCTCCTACTCCTCTTCATAATCAGCAGCAGTGGCATCATTATAATTTTCACATTTAATGTTCTTGGAGCCCAACAACAACATTATTAATAATATTCACCATCATCATCATCATCAATATTATTATTAATCGAATAATAATAACAACAAGTTACTATAGCAGATGTTCACAGAATTTAACAAAAAGGTGTTTTTGCAGATGTGGATATCTGGACAGAATAAATAAATAATCTTTATTTTTTGTCTCACACACACACACACACACACACACACACACACACACACACACACACACACACACACACACACCTCTAACTCGCAGTGTTTTCCCAGATTTCACATTCACATTATAGACTCACCAACATACTCTCCTACTAGATAGTACGCTGAAGCAGTGCGGATCTGAGCTGAGCTCCTGGAGCCCTCAGTCCCAGCGCACTAATCTCACACACTCTCTAGTGCGCGAGTAAGCGGCCTCTGGACGGAGCCTCAGACATGCTGTCGCCAACCGCGTGACGTCATCCGCCCTCGCATGTGCCCCTGCCTTTCTTATGTATCCTTCCGCCTGGAGTGGCGGGGGAAGGCAGTGGCGCTTTGAATGGTAAAAGTAGTTCCCTCGGCACTTGTTTGGCACGTGATTTGAACATGTATTAGAAAGCAATTAAAACAGATTTTTTGTTCAAATATGGTTAAATATAGAACATTCTTACAGAAATATCTGTTTACATTTAATTATATCATGTATATACATATTCTATTTAAATTTACAATATGTCACACATTCATCACTTCTGTTTTTAGTTACATATGTACATGCATATTTAATTCATATTCACTTCTATTAGTTTTTTGTGCTACATATATGCATGCATATTCTCTTCTATTTGTTTTAATTTGCATATGTATATGCATTAGCTACATATGTACATGCATATTCACTTTTATTAGTTTATTTCTATCTTTAAATGTTCATGCATATGTATATGCATATTAAATATTCACTTGTTTTTGTTTTTAGATACATATGTATATTGCATATTCATTTCTTTTCTTTATTTCATCTGCATGTGTTCGTGCATATGTGTGTGCAGAATGCATATTTATTTATGAGGTTTTTTTTATTTCTATATGTACATTCATATGTATTTGCATATTGCATATTCACTTCTCTTTGTTTTTATGCTACATATGTACATGCATATTTTTTTTAGTTGTTTTTTAGCTACATATGTACATGCATAATACTTCTCTTTGTTTTTTAGCTACATATGTACATGCATATTTTCTTTTAATTGATTTTTAGCTACATATGTACATGTTTATTTACTTCTCTTGGTATTTTTGCTACATATGTACATGCGTATTTACTTCTCTTTGTTTTTTAGCTACATATGTACATGCATATTTTCTTTGAATTTGTTTTTTAGCTACATATGTACATACAAATTTACTTCTATTAGTTTTTTTGCTACATATGTACATGCAGCGATGAATTGCAAAGCAACAACAGCAAGAAAATATAAACACTTTATTACAAGCCCCTGATGTGCATTTTCCCCTTCACTGCTTTCCATCTTCTCACTTTGGCAGATTCAGAATAAATAATGAACTTGAGAGATCATCTTCTGCTGCCTTTCCATTTCCAATGCACTAACCTTCCAGATCATGTGTTGTGCTTATGTTTACAATGCATGCACCCATAACCTTATAATACCCTTTCATTAGTACTGTACATACTATACATTTTACACAGATTACACCTTTTGTTTAGTTTTTTTTTACAACCCTGAAGACCACTTTATGTAATACATTGAGATTAGATCAGATAATAAACAAATATTACAATATATGTTGGCATTCCATTAGATATGTTAAATGCAGATTATGCCATACTTAAAGGTGTAATGTTTTCATCTAAAGACTTTAGCATTAGTCATTAACGAATAGCAGTATTTATTTAAAAATAATTTCTAGTATTTCATCATTGTTAATAAAATAATATAGTGTATGAAATAAATGAAAACATTATGACAGGCTGTGATGTAAAATTGTGATGTAAATTGTTATTTAGATAAAAAAAATAGATAAAGAAAGATAGAAATACAATATAATTTATATTAAAAGTGATAATTATATAGATCTTAATTCTTATTATCAGTAGTTGTAATCGTATTATTGTTTTTTTATTGCAACTAAGATGATTATAAAAATTAAAACAAAATTGACAGTGAAAAAATGGCAGTGAACCCTTTACTTTCTTTCTTTTTTTTCTTTTTCTTTTTTTTTTTTAAACCCTGCTCGGCTCTAACTTGCTCTCGCGCATTGATACGCGGCGTTTGCGCGGAGGAGTGAGGCGGCCCGCGACACCCTGACGCCAGGCGAAAGCAGATCCGGTCGGCTCGGGTGAACGCGTCGTGCTCGGCAGAGGCGGTGGAGGAGGAGGAGGAGGAGGAGGTCCAGGAGGTAGAGTGAACTTTATTTTTTCCTTTTGAGAAAAAAATACACAAAAAAGAGTCTCAAAAGGTCTCGAACGCGCGAGTAACGACGACGCGAGGGCTTCGTTTACGTGTTTTGACGTTAAAATGTATAAAAAAAAAGTCGATTCGGAGAGGTGGAGCGCGCGCTCGCGCTCGCGCTCGGTAGAGAAGTTGGAGGTTGTGGAGTGATGAAACTCTCGGAGAGAAACAGGAGCACGATGATAATGATGATGATGGCATATTGATGTTTATTGGGCAGTGTATTGCATGCATGGTTCGATTTTCTTCTAGGTGCATGCACATGTTTATTTTTGTTGTTTTTTTTAATGCGCAAACCCATTGATTTCCACTTCTCTCTCTGCAATGTCAGGATTGAGTGTGCACTTTCACTCCTGTTATAGTTTCCATGATGCATCTTACATAAAATCACAAAATGCATCATGCATTTCGCATAGAATCACAAGATGCATCATGAAAACTTATTTTCCTCATTTTCCTAATAGGTCTTTATGTCTCTGGGTTATAACACGCTGGGCGTGTGTGTGTGTGTATGTGTGTGTGTGCGTGCATGCATGTGTGTTTGCATGAGTTCCACTTCCATTATACGTATTATACACTTGTCAGTGATGAAGGCATCATTGCAGGCGGATGCAGGAGCTGATAGACCGTAGCCTGTGTTCCTGACATCAGTGAAGATGACATATCAGATTACTCAGAGGACAGGAATTCGTCCTTGTCCATGATTTAATCTGGTTAAGTTTGGTGTTCTTCTTGCTTTACTTCTCCATGGTGTGGATAGAAGAGTCAGCTTCGTAACTCCATAACTACCCTTAAGTCATTCATAATCATTAAAAAACACAAGAAGGTTTTGTGTGTGTGTGTGTGTGTGTGTGTGTGTGTGTGTGTGTGTGTGTGTATATGTACACTCTAAAGGTGTGTTATAGGGCCTTTCAGGGCATGTGGGATTTAAGTGTCCTCATAAAGCTGCTCCATGTTGTCTATACGTCTCAGAAGAAACTCGACATCATGCGTTCCAGAAGAAGTCTTTCTTTTATAATCATACGGACTGGAAATGAAAATACAGAAATAGTATGCAAAACGTCACAAGGGGGCAAATGGATTGATAATGAACGGTCGTGACGCTCGGTGCTCACGTGAATCTGGCGTCCTCGTTGCATTATTCATCTCTTGCTAATGGAAGGCAGAGAAAATGATTCATCGAATGGGGAGAGAAATTTGTATTTATTTATTTATTGCAAATTGTAGCTGTGAATTGAAAAAAAAGTGTTTTAGACTCTGTTTTATGTTGATTGTTGTACATTTGTAGTTTATATTTATTGATTTGAACCATATCTTGATAAAGCTGGCTTTGTGCACGGGGGCATTGTCGTGCTGGAATAAGTTCGGGTCTATTAGTTCAAGTGAAGGAAAAATTTAATGCTGCAATCGTCCCTCGATTTATCTCGCGGTCCAACTTTATTTAATTTATTTCAATTTGGCATGTAACTATTTTGTTTTTGCGAATGGTCCCGATTTCAGTTCATCATAATAAATTAGTAGAATTACAAGAAACCGTAGGTTTCCGCTTATTTATTAGTTGTAGTATCCTTTGATTTCAAAAAAAGGGGTGGAGTTAAAGTTGATATTTCTACGAATTTACACAAAATTCATCTGAATTATGGCTTAAACAAAAAAACAAAAAAACCAAAAAAAAAAAACATGTCTGGACTGTTGATATATTTTGATGCAAACTTTCAAACAGCCTTTTTCTAAAGTGTAATCCGTTTTTTACTCCTTGGTATCGTGATACATAACAGATATCATAAAGACATTTTCATTCGTTGATGATTTGCATGATGTGAGAGTCACATGCTTTCTAGGCATTTACTGTCTAGGCAACAAAATGGATAAATAAATATTGTGTATTGTAAGACAAGACCACAACAACAAATAATAATAATAATAATAATAATATAATAATAATAATAATAATAATAATAATAATAAAAATTTTTACCTAAGTAATATAATTTTTTTTTACATATAAATCAAAAAAACACAGAACAAGCTGTTATTTGTTATATTTTTAATTAATTTATTATTATTATTTATTTGTTCATTTGTTTTTTTTGTTCACTTTATTTTTTTAATTCTGGTTTTATTTATATGTATAAGTCTAATATTTTGTTGAAAAACTAAACTTGAGATATTTAATAAAAATGTCGCTTTACAATTTTTTTATATATTTTTTTTGGGGGGGGGAAGCAAGTTTGCATTAGACTTGTCTACAAAATACTAAAAAGAACATTACTTTGAATAAAAACTACAGAATAAAAAAAAAAAAAAATAAATAAAATGCAATCAAATTTAACACATAACTTAAAATGAAATTCCAAACAGTATCATGATTTTTATATCGTCATATCAAGTATTGTGTATTGTATCGTATGAGATTAGTGAAATCCTCAGACTTTTTGTGGGCTCTTTTTGTGAGAAGATCCTCAATATGTTGTCCAGCTATTCCTCAGTTCTCTCTCTCTCTCTCTCTCTCTCTCTCTCTCTCTCTCTCTCTCTCTTTCTCGCCCTCCATGTGTGCACAAGCTCACGTCTTATTCGGACCGTCAGGCGTGTCCTGGCTCAGAGCTCCTCGATCTCGGCGCTCTTCATTCCACACGACTGTGAGAATAAATGTCCTGAGACGTAGACGTGTAGTCAGACACCGATTCCTCCTGTCTGTGCACTGTTTGTTCATCTCCGCTCTTCTTTCTATCCACATTTTTTTTTTCTTAACTCTCAGTCCAGGCCTAATGGAAGCCCCGAGTTCCAGGCTGTGATAAATAATGTACGTTCTTTATAATGCTTCGTCCCCGGAGAGACCCGAGAGAGCATCATTACTGCCTCCTAAATTGATTAACGGCACTGAAGCGGCGCAAAATGATACATGGAGATGATGCGGAGGGGTCGGGCTCGGCAGAGGCGTGCGATGGGTGCCACGTTAAACCCGAGTTTCTGTGTTCTCCCTGCTGATATTTACATGCACTCAGGCTTCGAGAGCTCCGCCACCGATTATCAGGCTTTAATGGGAGCCGAGAACGCCATTTAAGTACGTTTGAGCAATTCCTCAACCTGAGGATCGTTCGGTGGCATCATTTGGCATCAAACGTTCCATCAGCGTTTGCATGCAAATGTTCATTTTTATTATTATTTATTTTATATATTTACGCCATCTTAAATGGATCACGAGCCTAAAAACAGGCCAGTATAATTCAGTGCTGCGTAATTGTGACATTTTAAGCATAGTTTGTACTGACAGGGACCCAGCAGGGGGATTCATATCTGTAAGGAACTGCACTTTATGTGTGTAGTTCACTATGGTCTGAATGTGTAGGAAAGCAGTGTTCCACATGAAATATACCTGGAGATATAGACAATAGAATATCACATCTCATGGACATTCATGTTGTTGGTGGGGGGGATTATTATAATTCTTTTTTATTATGATGATGATGATTTAGTCAGGAACAGGAAATAGATTAGACTTTTATTTCGTCTCGATTCCGATTGGTTAAAAAGTAGTCCAGTTCGGCACATCTGGTTCACAAATAGGTTTGCGTTTGAAAAAAAAAACCAAATGTGGCCTTCCGTTCATAAATTTAAAACTCCTTTTTCACGTCATAGTGCGAACTGCGAAAACGGAGGCTTCAAAGAGATTTTTCAGAAAAGTAAATAAACGGCACGTGGAAATGACGCAGGTCGAAGCGACTAGGGCGGCAACTAAACATCATTTTGCTAACCGATTAAAAGGATGATGTTTTATTTATTTATTTTTATTTTCGATTAATCGGATAAAAATAAAGAAAAGAAAAAAAATTAATATATACCGTATTTTTCGGACTATAAGCCGCTACTTTTTTCCCGCATTTTGAACCCCGCGGCTTAAACAACAAAGCGGCTAATTGATTAATTTTTCCTGGGTTTTTCCCGGTTTCACAAACTTCAAGCCAAAAAACTGAACCCCATAACATTAGACCAATGACATTTCCGAACGGAAAGGAAAAAACGCACCTCACCTGTGTTCTGAGCTGCACGGCATCGGGAGAAAAAAACTTCCTTTTAAACGCACGACGATGCCAAAAGATAAACTCCTGAGAGAAATAGTTGTGAAAGGATGGAGGAAGACAGTGAACAATGACTTTCTTGGTCAGCTACTGTTTAGATACAAGCCGTTGTAACGCGTTGAGTCTGGGTGAAGGGAGAGCTCGCTTCTGGCATGCTATTCCCAAAATACCGCTATGCTCCTGAAGGAAGCGCAAAATATTTCACCCGTAAGGTGCGGCTTATTTATGTTAAAAATAAAAATATTTGTAAAATTCAGTGGGTGCGGCTTATATATGGGTGCGGAAATTACGGTGTGTGTGTGTGTGTGTGTGTGTGTGTGTGTGTGTGTGTGTGTGTGTGTGTGTGTGTGTGTGTGTGTGTGTGTATATATATATATATATATATATATATATATATATATATATATATATATATATATATATATATAAGCCTTTAACTTATTATAACTATATAGAACCGTAATTCAGGGTATTTATCTATAAAAGTGTAAAAAAAAATGCAAAAGCCACATATTGAGTTTAACTGGCTTATTAATTTGATAGTAGCTGCTCGATGACTCCGGTGTGTTTTATTTTCCTGCTGTCGGTTGACCCTGTACTCTTCGTCACGCTAAGCTGTAACGTGAGCAGCCAAACTAATCGATAACAGCATTCGTTAACAACAAATTTTATTATCGATTGTTAACGATTTTATCGATTAGTTGTTGCAGCCATTAACTGGGACGTATGCGTTTTTCAGACGTTTCAGTGTGGATGAGCAACTTTCAGGGAAGTGATTGAAAATGAAATAAAAATCCGGATTATTGTAGACATCGCTGAAATCACTCGCTTTCAGTTATGGGAAGATAAGCAACACCAGGGTGTTGAGTTTGCTATAAAATCAGCTCGTTCACACCGTCAAATTGCCACGTAACGCACAATGTCTTTATTGATTGTTTTTTGTTTTTTTTTTCCTAGTTTTTAAAAAAAAATTCAGATTTTATAGAACCAGCGCACATTGAAAAACTGTTGCACACGCAACCCATGATACTTTACAATAAAGATGATTCTGAATAACGCAATGCCGTGTAATATGTATTTTAGTATTTAATTCAACATAATATTCGAAAAATACTGAGATTACAAAAGATTACATGAATCACTTCTGCATGATTAGTGACATGAAATGACCTATAAAAGAACAAAAATCCATTTAAACATCCAATTTCACATTTAGTGCCTGATTATTACAGCTACAATATCCTCCACTTTTCTGGGAAGATGGTCTACTAGATTTTGGTGAGAAAATTTGTGTGAGATTCATTAGGGTGTTAGTAAAATTAGCTACTGATGTAGGTGAGGTGAGGAGGCCCGGGGTGCAGTCAGAGGTTTGCTCAATAGGTTTGAGGTCAGAGCTCTATAGCAGGCCACTTAAGATCTTTCACTCCATTGTCATGCTGGAACTGGTTTGAATCCCCTAGTTTTAAGTGAAGGGAAAACGAAATGCTATCGCATCCTATACAGTTGTGTGTCTTCAATATTTTGGTAACAGTTTGGGGAAGAACATATGCCTGGAAAAGTGAGGTGGCCCAATACGTTAGACTACATAACTGCATGTAGCAGTCTCTCTGTTAGAAGTCCTACACACCCTGTATGGATTTTGACTCCCCCAAAACTGGCATAGAGTCAATATTTAGTGTATCGACCTCAAATCAGGATGCAGTCACACCAGCGGTCAGATAATATGGATCCCAAAGTTCGGATTGAAAGAGGGTCAAAAAGTTCAGATTGAACGTTTAGTCGCACAGGCCATATGTTCAGTCATGTGACCCACCTGGATCAGGATAGGCAGCTGGTGAAGGACACTGACAGACCGTGGTGCATTTAGAGCTCACAGTCGTGTTTGGGTTAGAAAAGGGTGTTTTCTGAGTTTTTCATCGCACATGAGTAAATTTTTTATCCAGAATAGCACCTGGATGGATGTTTGTTGGGATCAGGAGTGGGTTTTAGACCTTGAGAGAAAGCCTGCTTTAGATAAACGTGTGTCAGGCAGCACTGGAACAGCACTGGAACAGCACAGCTAACGCAGGTGGTTGGAAATCTTTTCCACTTAGTCACACTTTAAATATGAGGAACTAGTATAAGTTCTTTGCTGACAGTGGAGTTTCTTGGTTTACTGTCAGTCTGGATGCCAGAAGTTCACAAAGACATCTGGTTTCATTGCAGAGCTGAATCTTGAATCTTTCAGGAGGTGGAGAGTGCTGTACTTTTATCGGACCTTAACCTGTGTGTATACGTTATTTTACATATATTTATTTCTGTTGTTGTGAAAAATGTCACATTTAAAGACATCTCTTTAAATTAAATTTAAATTTTATATATATATATATATATATATATATATATATATATATATATATATATATATATACAATATTTTTTGAGTTCAGTTTAATTAAATTTCTTTTCTCAAAAAAAAGAAATTTAAGATTGAAAAGAAGGAAAAATTACCTAGGATGATCAGAAAATCATTTGTTAATAAAACAAAAGGCTGCTTTGTAGCTTTACAGGTAACAGAGATGTCTTTTAGTATTGTCTTTCGACTTAACCTCATCTTATATTTAAAGTACCATCTGTTTAAGTAATCTCTGACTCCGACTAAATGGTTTAGTTTATCCAGGTGTCTGCGACATGTGGCCTTGAAGTCGAATGCCTCCTACGGTGGAGTTCAACTGCTGCTGTAGGAAATCCAACACACAAGAAGTAAAATCACTGAGCAGGAACTAAAATGATCAGACCCCCTATGAGTCAGATGACAAACAGTAGATATTTTAGGATGGAAGTGTTTCGGTGATGGAGGATAAACAGCAGCAATTCCATTTTGGATTAAAATTTAATGGGTATGTAGCACCTGTAGAGGATGTGAAACTAAGCACTGTAAGCAGTCTTTAAGGAAAAACATGTGGGTCTTCTGTCTTATGTTTCTGTCAGTTTTGAACGTCTGGAACCTAATATTTTTTTGCCAATTCATCTTGGAGAAAATTAAATTTTTCTAACAAGTCTTGCCATTTATATTTGATCAGATTCAGGTCTGGGGCTTTGACTGGACCATTTAAACATTTTCCAGTTTTTAGCTTTGCCAGTATGTCTAAGGTTGATATTTCAATACTTTGGAAAAATTTAAAACACTTTCCTTAACAACTACCCTATAGTTGGTAGAGGTTTTTTTTTGCCTTCCTATCAACCCTGCCCATTTACAGTAACAGTCCCTGCTGATGAAAACCATCCCCACAATATAAACTCTCCCACCTCCATGCTTCACTCTGGGGATAAGCTTAGGTTTCCACCAAAGGTTGTGGTTTGTACAGTACCATAACCAAAATGCTCGACTTGTTCTTATTAGACCAGAAAAACTTTCAAAATGCTTACAAAATGTTCTCTCACCACTTTTCCAACTTTGTGGAGTGTCCAGGCAGTTTTTCTCCAATCTGAGTTGTGGATCTCTGAGTTAACTCTTGGCTGCTGGGTTGTTTCTCTGACTAATCATTTGTTTAACCAGAATTTTGGTGGCCAGATTAAAAAAAAAAAATGTTTTATGTACAGAGTTTTGTTGGATTTTTATAGTTTTTTTTATTGATTTATTTATATACCCTTTTCTGGATTTTGTTTTGGTTTGTTCCCTCTAACAAACTTTGGTGTCTTCCAGAAAAAGGTGAACAGGTAAATACTTATGGAGTGACAATACCATGGTATACCTTTGCCATGTAAAGATGTATATTTTGTGTCTAGTCAAGATAAAAGTAAAAGAAAAAATGTACTAATAGTGAAACCAGTTCACGAAATTGAGTGATTTCTGTTGTAGTTTCAACAGAATTTTTTTGCCATTTTATTTTTTTAGCAGTAGACAGTGTCTTTGAACCCACAGACGTGAATCAGAAGGGGAAAACCAGACTAACGCAATGTTAGCTTCGCCCACGTTTTGACCACCCGCACCGTTTCAGAATCGAAGACAAGGCAGATTTAGGCTCAATCCTAACATAACAAAGTAATGTATGCGATATTAGTTTACCTGTCAAACAACAATGCATTTTCAGTTTCACCAGCATTACAGATTTGCTAATAGGCTATAGAAATGTTGACTTTCTTCACTGTGGAACAGAAAGTTGTGTATGTGTAAGTAAGGAACAAAACCAAAGAGCATGTGGTTATAGAAAATAATTATCAAAGAGTTACTGTGATGTGGTTTAGAGTCACTTTTACCATCCTGAAATTGATTAGTTTACTGTAACAGCACATAGAAAGTGTCCATTTGTTCTTCTTATACCATAGCGGTTGAACAGAGCAAACTTTTTCTCTTTACCAACGCTAGCAATCAATTTATACACTATCCTGAAGTGTCTACTGTGTGGAAACCTTGGTTATAGCATTACTTCTGCAAAGCACTGACACCGATGACTCTTTCCGTAAGCATTAACGCAACATTTCCTCACAGAATACTTCACCATATCAGCTATTCCATACATTTATGATCCAATGTACAGTATGTGGAGTCTGTGTCTATGTTGCCACTGTAGAAACAGTAACCTTAGATTGACTGCATTGATATAAATCTTGAAAACCAGAACTTCTGCCAGAGCTGCTGAAAATTACCCAACACTTTTGTAGTCAGAATTTACTGGTTCTGTGGAAAACCATAATCATCTCAGTTTCAGCGAAAAGTAAAACACAAAAGTTAGATCTCAGATCAGCTCCGAAAAGCAACAGGGCTATGACACAACCTTGTAAAACTACATTAAAAAGTTTGTGGACACCCCAGCAATGGGATTTATGAACATTAAAGTCCAGATTTAGTCCCCATTTGCTTATATAATAATCTCCAATCTTCTGGGAAGATGTTCCACCAAAATTTGGAGTGTGCTTGTGATTTGTGCTCATTTAGCCACAATGACGTTAGTATTTGGAGGGAAGTTGTTATTGTTTTTTTTTTTTTTTTTTAACTCTGTGTTGCTTAATATGTCTTTCAGGGCCGCAGGCTTTTGTGGCCTTATTTTGTCACGCAGATTTCTCACGGAAACTATGGAAATGCTCTGAGCATGAGGTGTTCCACATTTCCACATTTAGTCTCCGTTTACTGTTATAATGAGCTGCACTTTTTTGGGAAGATGTTCCGCTAGATTTTGGAGTGTGCTTGTGGACATTTCAAAAAGTTAAATGTTGTATGGTTAAGAGACAGTGGCTTTGAGTAAAAGACAGGAGGTGGAGCTGGAGGTAGCAGAGCTGAAGATGTTGAGGTTTTCGTTGGGAATGACGACGATGGACAGGATTAGAAATGAGTTTATTAGAGGAACAGTGCATGTACGACGTTTTGGAGACAAGGTGCGGGAGGTGATTGAGATGGTTTGGACATGTGCAGAGGAGGGACATGGGGTATATCAGTGAGAGAATGCTGAGGATAAAGCCACCAGGAAGAAGGAAAAGAGGAAGACCAAAGAGGAGGTTTATGGATGTGGTGAGGGAAGACATGCAGGTAGTTGGTTTAAAAGAGGCAGATGTAGAGGACAGAGGGGTTTGGAGACAGATGATCTGCTGTGGCGACCCCTAATGGGAGAAAACGAAAGAAGAAGAAGAAATTAAGCAGGTGCATAACCCGAGTCTGAATGCACATAACTTTCTCTATGTATGTATATACATAGACACATGGGTGTTAGTAAAGTCAGGTACTGATGTAGGTGAGGTGAGGAGGCCTGAGGTGCAGTCAGCGTTCACATTCATCCCAGAAGTGTTCAGTAAGGGTTGAGCACAGGTTGTGTGCCTCCAACTATGAAGTAACAGATTGGGAAAGAACCACATATGGCTGGAAATGTCAGGTGTCCCAAGAAGTCTTTTGTCCATATAGTCTAGTTATTTTGGTTTGGTAATATAGTGTAGAATTTTTTGGAAATCTGTCACTAAACGTGTGTCGATACAAACTTTTACTGCATTTCCAGGTACAAGAGCATTTCACGGATCACATTTTCACCGCAAAAGTGACAACGTTGGCTTTCATGCCAGATTATGTCAGTAAGCCGCCTGCAAGAATGCACTCGTAAGAAACAGAAATAGAAAGCAGGCGGCGTGACGGAACGCTGTACGGCAAAGCGTGTTATTCGATCTCCGGCTCTGATTAATCAGAAGGCCGTAGCCGTGTGAGAGCCGAATACTTCGAGCCGCTCGCTTTTGTTGCACTTGGCTGTGAGATACGTGCTTCCCAGTCTGCTCAACTCCTCCCCGACAACAGCGCAAGTTCCCGAGCTTTTAAATTAGCTCTTGGCAACTCCACGGCACTAAATATAGGTGGAAATTTTTAGCTTTCCTGTCATGGTGCACTCCACAATCGGTGTAAACAGCACCTGTTTCCATTGAAGTGCTCACAGTGCTGCGAAATCTGGGCTCCGAGAGAAAAGCGAACGCAACTTCGATTATGTGTGGCTTTTGACTATGAGAGCTGAAAAAAGGAAAACGTAATGGAAGAATTTATGAAAGCAAGTGTATGAGTAGGTCTTGATGTTTGGGCTTTCATGCACAATGGTGTATTATGTATTTGCATGTCTCTCTGACTTTTAATCTGGCAATAGACAAGGACAGGACCTTTCTAACACACACACACACTCTCACACACACATTTCTATATATGTTTTTGTGAGGACTTTCCACTTGTATTATTAATGACAATGGATACCCTTTTTTTTTTTTTATATATTTGCCCTCTAATGTGGTTTAAAAACATGCCAAAGACAGAAAGTCATACAGATGGTTTTAAATACACAGAAATCTAATTTAATGTTATTATTTATAATTTTGTTACAATATTAAGTATAAGAATTTTTTAGTAAAAACGACACGCAGAAATTAAACTATATCTAATCACCCGCCTTGAAGTTTCAACATTTTTCAATAATGTTCACATTATTTATTATTTTTTTTCTACAGAATTTTTTATTTATTTATTTATTTATTTTTACAAATGATTGACGAATAATATGGCTGCAGCTAACGATTATTTTAGTAATCGATTTTTCTACCGATTGTTCCATCGATTACTCTGATGAGAAGTAGTTTTTCTTTATTAAAGAACAATACTAAATATACAAGAGAAAATAAGACGGGTTTCTTAAAATGAACAAGTAATTTGTTTCCTTTTTAGAAATTTTTTTATTTTTATTTTTATTGCTGAAATGGCATACAAGAATATTTGTGAAAACTAAACCCATTTAATCCCTTTCATTAGCAAGTACTACTTTATAAATAAAAAAAAACAAATAAAAATATAAACTGCAATTTTAACTTACTTAAAAAAAATTATAATAATAAAATGAGAAGTACTCGGGTTGCTTTTGTTTTGGTTTGTTATGCCTCTCTACTGTGATTTGCGCATTTGACTGAAACTGAGTCTTCAGAATTCATTCTGCATCTCCTATCAACGGTCACATCATCAACAAGCACCGGTATTGACGGATAATAAAATGCTTTGCCTTATGAGCCCTTCCTTTCCTTCTTCCCACCCCTTAGTTTTAATGGCCACACCTGGCCATATCAGTCAAAGTGTTCAATTACTGTTGAGCCTCTGAAAATGGAAACTATTAATATAAAATGGCTGTAAATCCTGAATGAACACTGCAGTATTTTGTAGTTGTTGTTGTTAAGCTTCTAGAATTTAAGCTGGAAGACCGTCTCTGTAATGTCGTCAGAGATCACATTTGCACTTGAATCGCATATGATTTATTTCATGTTTTCCAAACAGGATTTTGGTCATACTGAAGTCTACACACACACACACACACACACACACACACACACACACACACACACACACACACACACACACACACACACATAAACATGGTTGTGTTTTCAATGCAGTCATGTAACCGGTGTTTATTTCTTAACCCTCAGGTCAAAATGACCTATTTTACTTATTTTTGCTGCACATTGGAATGTACAGATTCGCAATACGGATTGAAAAAAACAACAACAAAACATTTGCGATATGCTTCGCGCCCTATCACAACATACGATAAGAACTTTTCATATGACATGGTTTACAGCTGGTTCTGTGTTGTTTGAAAACCAGGACAGAAATGAAAGCGTCAGGGATTGGTCAGGATCCCACAATGCTCGATACAAAAATTAATAGATAATAAATGTGGCCAAATTTGAAAAACAAAAGGTTATTCTCTCCCCTCATGCACTTTTTTTTCTTTCTCCTTTTATACATATTATTTTGTGTGTCAGTTTTGAATCAGAACTCCATAGTTTGGATTTATATTGTATTTTCTTTCTTTTTTTTTTTTTTTTTTTTTTTTTTTTTAGTTAAAAGCTTCAGTTTTGTAGAAAAATGTCTTTGTTGTCTTTCTGGTATTAAATAAACAGAAATTAAATGGTATTACATAAACAGAAATGTTATTCATTGTTAATATTTACAATTTAATTTCACAATTTCAAGCAATGAAAAAAATTTTTTGTGAGTGTTAAATGATACAAATGCAACAGAAGCATGGGGGAAAAAATCCCTGAGTATCGTGTAGCGCTAAAAATATAGGTATTTTACAATGTATACATTGTAAGTTTGGGCCTGGATCAGTGTTAGACTTTATATTTTGCTTGGCGTTCCATTTTAATTCATTCCCATCCTCTAAACTATTGAAAGCATTAGACTTTCGGTCTGAGTGATTTCAAAAGGAGCAAAAGAAGAACTTTTTTTTTTTCTCTCTCTCCCTCTGTAATCATTCTCCTGCTGTTGAATTGCTGTCTTGGGATCTCACTGAATAGCCACTTTCATCCGCATCCAAGCTGCATTTCCTCTCACGATGTCAAGGGAAGAAGCACTTAAATGTGTTAGATGCGCTGTTGTCTTTTTTAGGCCTTGTGAGGATGCTAAAGGCGGAGATGGAGAGAATAAAAAAATACGCTGAAAAACGAATTTGACATCTTTGACGTGTAGCCGTGTAACTCAATAGACAAAGCCAGCGGTGACTCTAGAGGATATTCAAAGCCGCTCAGCATCCCTGACGGATATGTGCCACCCATGATATCCGATATCACTATGCGAACGCTCGGCCGTACCGGAAACCATTTTGAGAACGCGGTGTTGACTGGACATACTGGAAAGCGGTGCATTGTGACTCTGTTTCCCAGAAGCCAATGACGTGTGAGAGTGATGTCACAACATAAGGTTAAAGAATGTGCAGCCTGTCGCTTCTTCTGCTGCTCTGGAATTGGGTTTGAGGTAATTTGAGGAACTTAAATTAAACAAATCTCTTTTTCTCCGCAGGTCATTCAGATATCCGGGTCCTTTATTGGCAGTATTTCCCGTTGCGCTTTTTTGCCATTTGGAGTCTACAAACAAAAAACCCCCCCCACAAGGATCTGAAGTGTGAAGTCTGGCGGTGCGCTAGTCGACGCAGGAATGAACGTCACGTCACTGTTTTCCTTCACCAGCCCGGCAGTGAAGCGCCTCCTGGGCTGGAAGCAGGGCGACGAGGAGGAGAAGTGGGCCGAGAAGGCTGTGGACGCTCTTGTCAAGAAGCTGAAGAAGAAGAAGGGCGCTATGGAGGAGCTGGAACGCGCGCTCAGCTGCCCCGGCCAGCCCAGCAGCTGCGTGACCATCCCGCGCTCGCTGGACGGACGACTGCAGGTGTCGCATCGTAAAGGGCTGCCGCACGTCATCTACTGCCGCGTGTGGCGCTGGCCTGACCTGCAGTCACACCACGAGCTCAAAGCGCTTGAGTGCTGCCAGTTTCCGTTCGGGTCCAAGCAGAAGGACGTCTGCATCAACCCGTACCACTACAAGAGGGTGGACAGTCCAGGTGAGCGCTAGCAGTCATCATATGTGATTTAGGTTAATCAGTAACTAGATTACCTTTAGGTCTTCTGGGAAGGTGTTTAGGTCTTCTGGGAAGGTGTCAACCAGATTTCGGAGATTTTGTACTCATTCATCCACGAGGGCGTAGGTAATGCAAGGAGGCTCGGGGTGCAGCATTCCAATTCATCCCAAAGATCTTCAATGTAAAGCATATCTTCATGAAGCTGGTTTTGTGCACAGGAGTATTGTCATGCTAGAACAGGTTTGAGTCTGTTAGTTCAAGTGATCCAAAGACATCCTACACAATTGTGCACCTCCAAGTGTGTGGCAACAGTTAGAGGAAGCGCCACGTATGGCTGGAGACGTCAGGTGTCCCAATACTTTTGCCAACACGGTGTAGCTTTGCTCTGTATACCATTATTTAAAACATTTACCATGCTACAGGATGCTATGGGACAAAAAAAAAAAACGGCCTGCTTTGATTGTGTGTGTGTGGGTGTGTGTGTTGTCTACCAAAGCAAAACCTGTCCTCCACTACTGCTCAGAAGAAAAGAGGCGATTTAAAACACATGCCCCCCTTTTTTTTTTTTTTTTTTTTTTTTTTTTTTTGGTTTAGCAGAAGGAGAGGGTCAGCTGACAAGACAGAAACAGCTGTCCACAGTGTGTGTGTGTGTGTGTGTGTGTGTGTGTGTGTGTGTGTGTGTGTGTATGTTAGAGAGAGAGTGCAAAAGCAGGAAATTCCATTCAGCGGGAGAATGAGGGCTTTGTTCTGTCAAGTGTGTGTGTGTGTGTGTGTGTGTGTGTGTGTGTGTGTGTGTGTGTGTGTGTGTGTGTGTTAAGCGCGTGCAGTGAACATGTGGCCACGCAGAGGAAAAGTGCAGCAGGAAGTCCTGTCGACATCTCTCACAATAGCAGGAAGGAACGGAGGCCTGACGAACACACACTCCCTCAGCACCTGTCTTACACACTCCACTTTCCCGCTTTCATAGTAGCAGGCAACCATGACCGTGAGCAGATCTATAGAAAATAATGACCTTATATGTAATAACACCATATATATATTATGCATACATCACACCTGTGTCTACCGCCATATTTAGTAACACACAGGCCTTATTTTGTACATGGTATGAGGCCTGTGGCTATCGATTATATCAGTAATTGAGTATTCTAACGATTATTCAATGAATAAGAAGTACTTTTTCTTTATTAAACAACAATACTAAATATACAATAGAAAATAAGAGCGTCTCCTAAAATGAACAAGTCATTTGTTTCCTTTTTAATAAAATGTACATTGTATTACTGAAGTGTCACAAGAATATCTGTGAAAATTACATTTAGTGAAAATCATAATGAAAAATATTTAAAAAAATTCAGATTACTCTTAAAAAAAAAAAAATTAAATAAACACACTGTGCGGTGTTTTCTTCGTTTTTGTTTAAAATGACCGCAAACTTGAATCCTATGGAAGCCAGTTTCCGCAATACGTTTTTTCTCCCAATTCTGACTTCATTCTTCACAATTCTGACTTGTTGCCGTCCTGAAGTTTGAAGCCGTTGGTGTGTGAACGAGGCTCCTCTGCTTCATCTGTCTTGTTTCGTCTCCTCTAGAGCTGATTGTTTGACAGAGTTCTCTACAGGGATCGGAGGATTAGTTTGATACCATGCGAGTCTATTGAAGCTGGTATCAAACTGGCTAAAAAACAAGGCCAGAATTGCGTGAAATAAACTCAGAATTAGCCAAACTTTTTTTTTAATGTGGCGAAAACGAACTTCCATACGAATCTGCTCCTCGCCTCTCGCTGTTTTCTCCCTGTTCCTTCATTTTTTCATTCTGCAGCATCTTTCGTGTTACCTATCCAGAGCGCTCCAGAGTTTAGCGGGTGGTGCGTCAGTAATAATGGTCCGTGGGGAAACTTCATGTGTAGTCAAATGGACTAAACCAAATAATTTGCCTGAATGATTTTTTTGTATTCTAAATACTCAAGTTACTCGAGAAATTGTTTTAGCCCTAACAAGGTGTATTAGGGGAGTACTGGTACACAGCATTCACGGTTCGGTAGGTACCTCGGTTTTTAAATCACAGTTCCCTTTGATTTCAGTGCAGTTTAGGGGAGGAAACGTAAAACCTTAAACTGTTGTTTTTTATTAGCGCAGTTTATTATTATTAACATTTTTGAACTTCAACAGTCTACATTTAAAATTCTTTAATTTATTCTTTTCATTTTACGAAATAAAAAAAAATTATGAATAAATATTTTTTTTTTATTTTTTTTTTATACCCATGTCATTGTTGTGTATGTTTTTAAGTTTAATAATAAATAAATAAATCTGTGACGCTGCTAACAAAGTGCGAGGCGGAGTCTAAACCAAATTTGTACTCAGATTATACTCAGATTGTGATCGTGTTCTGCACGTAAAAGGGATTACATTCGGTACACGTGTGCACCGAACCGACAGCCCTGTATCGAAACACCCCTAATATATGCATATTATGCATATGTCACTCCTGTATATACTGTACCTGCATATGTAGTTACACACAGACCCTGATTTTATTATACTTGCTGTACACATGGAACTGTGCAACGCGGTGTACGGTTCATATGTCATCATGTTTATGCAAGAGTTAATGCAAATTCTTTATGTTTTATGCAGAGTTAATGCAAATGTATTCATTTTGCATCGCTTACTGTGATTCAATGTGGCCGGAAATTCCATTTCTCAAATGCACAAATTATATCTGCATTAAAACAGGTGTTATATTGGTAGAACCCTGTTGAAAATAAAAGAAATTATAGCTTTATAAAAACATAATTACACTCAGTAACTGACCCAATAGTTGCTTATTGCCTCATCACATTCTTTTGTAAATAAAAATAAAAATAAACATCTTTTCTAGCAAAATTATATGGACAAAATATTAGGACACCTGACATTTCCAGCCGTATGTGGTTCTTTTCAAACTGTTACCACAAATTTGAAGATCGCACATTTGTACAGCACATTCAGCCACGAAAAAGTTGCGGTCAGTGTTTCAATTTATAGTGTTTTATAGGGTATATAGCTCTAAAGCAGGTCCAATCTAGATCTTTCACTTTCACCCATGTAAAGCATATCCTCATAGAGCTGGATTTATGTGATCTTTTTGGGACAGGTCTAGGTCTCCTCGTTTGTATGAAGTGGAAATTTCATGCTATTACATCCAAAGACATCCTATACAGTTGTTTGCTTTCAAGTTTGTGGTAAGAATTTAGGGAAGAACCACATATGGCTGGAAATGTAATGTCCATTACTTGTCCGTATAGTGTATTACGCATTTTTAAATGATAAAAAATAAGTAAATGTAGGTTATTTAGTATACATGAAGACTTAGAAACTGATTTCCAGTGGTTATTATAAAAATGCAGAAACACTAATTTATTCATTGCTTATTTAAAATGCAGTCATTGGTTAGATAAAGTCAAGTCAAGTCAAGAGGCTTTTATTGTAATTTCTACTATACACAGTGGTACACAGAACACAGTAAAAACACGACAATGTTTCTCCTGAACCCTGGTGCTACACTAGACAACATAAAGCTACAACACAACACAAGCTACATAAAGTGCATCGAGTGCAACCTAGTGCAAACAGTGCAGACAAAAAACAGTACAGACAGACAGTGCAGACAAAAAAAAACACAGGACAACACAAGACAAGACAAAAACCAATATAGCGCCGACTAATAAACGTACTGTAAACTCAAATTATACAGTACTGTGTGAGGTGAAATGTAAAATGTAAAAACTATAACTGGGAGTAAATATAAACAGAACATACAGAACAAAGTAGTGCAAAAGAACAGCAGCAGTCGAGGTGCAAAGACAGCATGTAAACATTATACAGTGGTCCCCCGGTTATCGAACTTAATTCGTCCCTTAAAACCGTTCGAAATCCGATATGTCGAAAACCGGACCTAATTATCTTATAAGAAATAATGGAAAACCAATTAATCCGTTCCCGAACTTCACCAATACCCAATAATAATTTTTTTTTTTCCTGTTTTTAGCCGTATTAATAGTCAGGAATTCCCCTGCCACGCCCCCTACGGTGGCTGTCATGGTGCTTCAGGGAATGCCCTGTTCCTTCGCTCATGCGTGCCCCGCCCACATTGAGCTCATCGCAATCGGGCTTCCTCCGTAAAGCACCGTGAATGTTATTTATGGACTGCCTTTTGCCGGATTATCCCGATCTCTGCGGGTATTTTGTGTTGGCTCGGTAAAAGTATAAATTAACAGCTTTACAAGAGTAAGAAACAAAATGATTACTGTACTTACCGCTAAATATCACTAATACTAATATCACAAACAGAAGTTGCGATAGATGCTTACTCAGCGATGGTTGAAGTGGAAGCAGTTTCTTCCCCTCGCGCTGGGTTGGGCAGCGTGGGTGGCGTTCAATAACTGGAACTTTGTTCGGTCACCAGACCGAAATTTCGTTCGGAAAACCGTTTGCTAACCGGAATGTTCGATAGCCGAGCCGTTCGATAACCGGGGGACCACTGTACTGTAATACAGTCAAAGGTGCAAAAACAGCATGTAAACAGTATAATAGTGATAAATGTGCAAAAAACAGCAGTTAAGGAGTGTAGTACGGTCGAGTATAATAAATAATAAATAAATGAATGGTTGTGAAATGGATTGAGATGAGTGTGTGTTAAGTGTTTAGTCCAGGTTGTACAGTTCGGTACACACATTGAGTGAGTGTGTGTGTGTCTGTGTTCCGTTTCATTTCTGTGTATTCAGAAGCCTGATGGCTTGGGGAATGAAACTGTTGCACAGTCTTGATGTGGAGCCCCGAATGCTTCGGAACCGTTTTCCTGATGGCAGGAGTGTAAAGAGTGTGTGTGATGGGTGTGTGTGGTCGTCCATAATGCTGTGTGCTTTGCGGATTCAGCGTGTAGTGTAAATGTCCATGATAGAGGGGAGAGAGCCCCCGATGATCTTCTCAGCTGTCCTCACTATCCTCTGTAGGGTCTTGCGATCCGAGACAGTGCAATTCCCAAACCAGGCAGTGATGCAGCTGCTCAGGATGCTCTCAATGGTCCCTCTGTAAAACATGGACAGGATGGGGGGAGGGAGATGAGCTTTCCTCAGCCTTCTCAGAAAGTAGAGACGCTGCTGCGCTTTCTTCGTGATGGAGCTGGTGTTAAGTGACCAGGTGAGGTTGTCTGCCAGATGAACACCAAGGAATTAGGTGCTCTTGACGATCTCCACCGAGGATCTATCAATAATCAGTGGAGATTGGTCGCTCTGTCCTCTCCTGAAGTCAACAACCATCTCTTTCGTTTTGTCCACGTTCAGAGACAGGTTGTTAGCTCCACACCAGGCAGTTAACCGTTGCACCTCCTCTCTATATTCTGACTCATCGTTCTTGCTGATTAGACCCACCACGGTTGTGTCATCGACAAACTTGATGATGTAGTTCGAGCTGTGCATTGCTACACAGTCGTGAGTCAGCAGAGTGAACAGCAGTGGGCTGAGCACACAGCCCTGAGGGGCCCCAGTGCTCAGCGTGGTGGTGCTGGAGATGCTGTTCACGATCCGGACTGACTGGCGTCTCCCAGTCAGGAAGTCCAGGATCCAGTTGCAGAGGGAGGTGTTCAGGCCCAGTAGGCTCAACTTCTCGATCAGGTGCTGAGGAATGATTGTGTTGAATGCTGAGCTGAAGTCAATAAACAGCATTCGAACATATGAGTTATCCAGGTGGGTGAGGGCCAGATGGAGGGTTGTGGAGATGGCATCGTCCGTGGAACGGTTTGGACGATACGCAAACTGCATGGGGTCCAGGGAGGGTGGAAGCTGTGTCTTAATGTGCCTCATGACGAGCCTCTCGAAGCACTTCATCACGATGGGTGTGAGCGCGACGGGACGATAGTCATTGAGGCAGGAGACAGTCGATTTCTTTGGCACAGGAACGATGGTCGTTGTCTTGAGGCACGTGGGAACAACGTTACTGCCCAGGGAGATGTTGAAGATGTCAGTGAAGACATCTGCTAGTTGTTCTACACATTCCCTGAGCACTCTGCCAGGAATGTTGTCAGGACCAGCAGACTTCTGTGGGTAAACTCAGTTTTCCTCACTTCAGCTGTGGTTAGACAGAGCACCTGGTCAGTGGGAGGAGGGATGGTCTTCCTCGCCTTCACGTTGTTCTGTACCTCAAACCGGGCGTAGAAGTCGTTCAGCGCATCTGGGAGGGAGGCGTCATGGTCACAAGCAGCGTCTGATGAGCAGTCTGTATTCTGGAATTAACATAACAGAGCAGTGGTCTGAGTATTCGAGATGGGGGCAGGGCTCCGCACAATACGCGCCGGGGACGTGTGTGTAAACAAGATCCAGCGTGTTCGCTCCTCTCGTTGCAAAGTCCACATGCTGATGGAGTTTAGGAAGCACAGTCCTGAGATTCACATGGTTGAAATCTCCGGCGATAATAAACAGTCTGTCGGGGTGAGCATTCTGCAGGTCGCTAATAGCACCATAGAGTTCACACAGTGCCTCCTTAGCATTAGCGCTGGGAGGAATGTACATTTCGACAATGTAAACAGTTGTGAATTCCCGTGGCAGATAAAATGGTCTACATCTAACAGTCACAAATTTCACTAGCGATGAGCAGTAGCATGAAACAAGCACAGAGTTCTTGCACCATTCCATGTTGATATAAACACACACGCCACCACCGCGAGTCTTACCGCACAGAGCTGCGTTTCTGTCGGCTCGAAACACGGTTAGCCCGTCTAGCTGGATGGCGGCTTCCGGAACTTTGTCGCTGAGCCACGTCTCCGTGAAAACAAAGACGCAACAATCTCTGAACTCTCGCCTTGTGGTTCGCAGGAGTCGGATATAATCCAGTTTATTGTCCAGGGAGCAGACGTTGGAAAGAAGAATGGACGGGAGAGCCGGCCGACTAGGGTTAGCAGTTAGCCTAGCACGGACACCCGCCCGCTTGCCGCGCTTCCGCTTCCTCGAACAGCGCTTTCGACGTCCCCTCTCCCGGCCACCGGCATCAGGTAACACCAAGGGCTGGGGGCGTGCTCTTTGTGGAGGAGGTCGCAGCAAGCCAAGGTCGCGAAGGATGTTGATAATATCATCATGCAGATTATTGGTTGCATGATGCCTGTACTGTAGCAGTGTCTGGTGGTCATACACATGAACACAGCTGACTCTGGTGTCCATGTATTGTAATAGGTCGGGCTAAATATGGTGAAAGCACCATTTTTGGATCCGGAGAGGACGCTGCGAGCTACTGCCGCGCCGCCATCTTGGTACTTGGAAAGCATGCACTGTAGGAAAGTGGTAGCTCAGTGGTTAAGGCTTTGGGTTACTGATCGGAAGCTTTGGGGTTCAAGCCCCAGTATCACCTAACGGATATTTTTGGGTCCTTAAGCATAACTCTTATTCCTCTTTGCTTCAGGGGTGCTGAAAACAGTGTACAAACCCATAAAATTTAATTTTTTCACATTAAATCTCTTCCCTCTTTTTCCACAGTTCTGCCACCGGTTCTGGTGCCTCGGAACAGCGAGTTCAACGCCAAGCTGTCCATGCTGCCTCGATTCCGCAACCCGCTGCACCAGACTGAGCCCCACATGCCCCACAATATTAAATATCCAGAATCATTTACCCAGCAGCCGAGCAACAGCTTACCATTTGGCCCCAGCTCGCCTTCCAACAGTTACCCTGGGTCGCCCAACAGCGGTACTGCGAGCAGCACCACCTTCCCACACTCACCGGGCAGCTCTGAGCCCAGCAGTCCCTTTCAGATGCCAGGTGAGACTAATAAGTGAGAGATAGGGTTTTTACAAATGCCAGCAAACATTATACTGGTCAGAAAGGTTTATATTCCTGAGCTGTTCCTAATACATTTTTGTTCTTGTAGTAACTACTTAAATCAGAGGTCCTCAAACTAAGGCCTGCGGGTCGAATACGCCACCCCCACACACACACATTTGGAATGACCCTGTGAGACATATTTTGAAAATCATATCTGTATTTGATAATAAAAGTTGTCTTTCAAACTAAAATTTTTTCGTAGTTATTAATGGTGGTCGAGGCACCGATGATTGATTGCTGGGATTTTTTATTGGCAAAAATCCATAAGGATAGTTTTTCCGGGTTCCGTTCAGAGAGCGGCCTCTAGAGGCAAACCACTGATGCCACTTGCTGTTTGTTTTTACCACGGAAGATGGCATGCTGAATGGAGAGCACATATATTATATTATAATATAATAATAATAATATACATATATTATTTATAATTTATTAATTGTATAATGATATTTATTAATTAATATATTCATCTTTATTTCCTTTAGCACATTTTCATGATTAAGCCCTGTTTTTTATTTATTTATTTTCATATTTTTTTAAATAATTAAGTTCAGTACTATATTACATGAAATGTTAGGTTTTTTTTTTTTTTTTTTTTACCCAGTATCCATTTAAAAACGTTTTTTTTAACGGTTGATTAATTGGTTATTGGCAAGTCCGATCCAACCCAACTAGTTATTCTAGCTATTAACATAGACCAATTGTTTCTTGGATTCACCCACCAACCATATGCATAAGTAAGTACATGTTTTGATTTCAGTAGCAATAAATATATAAAATATAACGCTCTTTTATATATATCTTGAAAATAATGCTCATATGTCTATACGGCGCATAACAAAATAAACTCATCTAGCATTAAAAGGCAACAACTGGGTGGTGTGATGCAGCTGAGCATTAAGGATGTTTGATTGTTCTTGGATCTTGGACCATGGATTAAAGTTTGCCCGTTGGTTCACAGAAACTCCGCCACCGGCATACATGCCTCCCGAGGAGCCGATGACGCAGGACTGTCCCCAGCCGATGGACACCAACCTGCTGGCCCCAAATCTGCCTGTAGAAGTCAACAACAGGACAGGTACGTCTACGAATACGTAAACACAGGCCGTACCAGTCATCACCACTTTGTCTTTGTCACACATACACACCAATTCCATACACACATGTGCAGGTGTAGTTTACTTCCCGCTCACTGCAACAGAGAACATTGATTGACTAAATCACATACAGGTGTCTGATCCTTTTCTTCCTCCACCAAAGTTTAGCGATACTTGGCTTGAAAAATTTTTATTTAGGGCTAAAACGATTTCCAAGTGTAGACAAAATATATATAAAAATGTATGGAAAATTTACATTTTATTAAAAATATAAACACTGTTAATAGGCAAAATACGGTAATCCCCCGTTTAAACCGCGATAAACGGTGCCACCACAAAAATGCTATATTATGTATACAGTACAGCACTGTATTAACATTTTACTTCATTTTATAATTAATAATTACATTTTTGTTAAGAAATTTCATTATTTCAACATTAAAACAATTTCCTTTAAGTTTTTTGGTCTATCGTGCTATCCGCGAGAGACCAGGAAAATCAGCCAAACTAATTAGTTATGTGGCAAAATGAAATAATAATATAAACTATAGAATGATGTAGAAATATCAGTGAATTCACCCATGCATAGAGAAGAATCTGTATGGTTGTGTAAGGAGATATTGAGTTTATTGAAGCTTTGTTGCTGAGTTGTGAGCGAGTTGGGAGTTTTGGGATCCGAGCTCAAGCTGCATCCTGTGTAGCGGCATCGGGCTCTGGCCCATTGTAAGAGCGCTGATGGGAAATTGGTAGACAAAACACACCTGCGACTCATTGCCACCCGGCTCAGGAAGCGGAGGAGAGCCGTGTGCTGGGTAAACACACTTTAGCTCTCTCAGGGGGGGGAGGAGAAGGAAGATGAGGAGAAGGTTGAGGAAAAGGGCAGGCACGGGGCACAACATGGGTGTGGACACACATGTTCATCAGATATTCACCATGGAAGCTGCACTGATTCAGATACGGGGTCGGGTGTGTGAATAGCTTTTGTATTAGTTAATACAACCGAGTCCTAATTAGATTATATGCATTAGTGGTAATCTGATTATAATATGATCAGATAATGTCAGTTTGGAGATGTTGACCTAGCGGCTTATTAGGTTAGATTTTAGCCTGTTGTAGACTCCCAGATTCATATGCAGGTTTTTATGATTCATTGAATCCAGATTGTTTCCAAAAAAAAGGAAATCATATATCTAAAAAGAAATTAAAATGTCAACTGTTGATGTTGAATGTAAAAATAATAATTATAAACTGCATTAATAAAAAACAAGCAATTTTATGTTTTGCATTTCCTCCCCCTATCTGTACCGAAATTGAACCGAATTGTGAGTAAAAAAAAAAACCAAGTGCATACCGAATTGTGTATACTGTTACATCCCGAATATATAGTATAGTACAATATATACAAAAAAATTCTAATTAAGGTCACCTGCATTACTGGCAACATGCATATCGAAGTGTGTAACATTTATATATCTATATATTATGAATTAACAAATTATTATTTTAAAGCATTTCGATTCAGATTGATTTGTATAACACCATTAACATTGGTCACTCCAGATATATGTTCTCAAATCATCTTTACCTCGGAACAAACGCAAGGAAATATTGTATAAATTATTTTTTCACATAAATATGGGGAAGGAGCCACTAGAGAGCGCTATAGCACATTCTTGTGTAGTTTGGTAGTGTGAATTATTCGCTCAAGCGGAACGGTACTATATTGCAATTTTTATTTTTCGCAGATACTGTGGAAAGCTTTCTGGCTCAGGGAGGAAGTGGTGGGAGATATACATATAAAAGGCATATAAAAACACATATAATTTAAAAAGCCATGTACAACATACGTGTACAACTTAATGTTGAGTATCTTCTGATAAATCAGAAATAGATTTTTACAGTACTGTGTTATAAATATAATGTACTTTATGATACATCATTATGTTGTTGTATCTGTTTTTCTATATGCAGATGTGCAGTCAGTGGCCTATCAAGAACCCAAGCACTGGTGCTCCATCGTCTACTACGAGCTGAATAACCGGGTTGGAGAAGCCTTCCAGGCGTCTTCGACCAGCGTCCTGGTGGACGGCTTCACCGACCCGTCCAACAACCGCAACCGCTTCTGCCTGGGCCTGCTGTCCAACGTCAACCGCAATTCCACCATCGAGAACACACGCCGGCACATCGGCAAAGGTTCGACATGGGCCGCTGTGTACATTACGGATATATTTGTGGTTTCGCGTGTGGTTTACCTGACCCTGCAGTTCATCAGCGTGCAGCTCGTACAAGCTGATAATATAGATTAATGTTACTTAGTCCACTTCCTGAAGGTGTACTGCACGGCCTGATTTCAGTCGATCAGCAAATTCCCTTCAGGATCATACTACAGTGTCCCAATACCAAGAACTAGAACAGATAGAAAATAACCGCAGAGGGATGTTTTCTTCACCTTGCTCTTAACTTCATATAGTTTCATTTCAACTAAATGTTTTATTTGTAATGTAATAAACCTAAATGTTTAATGTAATTAAAGCCTAAAACAATGTCCTTTATCTTAAAGAAAAGTATTCCCTTAAATACAATACCTAGAAAATATAGAAAATATATGTTGTATACAATAACTGTGTCTTGCACCTAGAGGTCGACCGATGGTGGATACCGATACCAATCACTGGATCGTACTTGCCAAAAACCGACGGATACTGGATAAAAAAAATTTATAAACACTCCATGTATAATATTCCTAAATTTTATTACAAAAAAAGTAAAGTGCTCAATCATGAAAATGTGCTAAATGTATTAAATAATAATATATATATAATATATATATATATATATATATATATATATATATATATATATATATATATATATATATATATATATATATATATATATATATAAATAAATATTGTGGAAGACATGCATTCAAATGTAAACAAAAAGTAACACTTCAAATCAATAAAAACAGTTGCATACAAAATGAATAAAAAAGACGCTTCAAATAAACAGCACATGACGTCAGTAATTGTCCTCTAGAGGCCACTCTCGTACAGTATAACGCAACCTGGAAAAACTATCCGTATAGAATTTTTTTCGATAGTCAAAAGTTCCAGCACTCAACTATTAGTGCCATTTAATCGAATTTGTCGACCTTAACTTGTAACGTTATACAGTATTAGAAGCAACGATTTCAACATCGGATTTGATTTTTTGACAACGGAGTAAAGTATTCACAGCTCTTCACTTTTTTCCACATTTTGTTATGTTCCAGCCTTATTCCAAAAAGGATTAAATTCATTCCTAACAATTCAATCCTTTTGAACTGCTGAGATCCAAAAACTGGATCTCAATGTCAGTAAGAAATCTCCAACAAAGAACATCTGTTATTCATGCTATTCAAGGGTGGATTTTTAAAAAGAAGAAAATCAAAGAAAATCTTTATAGCATTAAATGAACTTGTTTGTTGCATAAAAATAAAAGGAACTTGCATGTGTCTCTCGACAACCATAAAAGACTAGGTGTCTCCAAACTTTCAACAAACACTGTATATACAAAAAAAAAAAACATCACAATAATCACTGTGGTATCATGGGTATGGTTCCAACTAACCCACATCTCCAGACATTAGTTCATTAGCTTTCTGTACTATTTTACTCAAACGCAATCCTTCAACCCTAAAGTTTTAATGACGATCTAACACTTAAATTTTTTCCCCAGGCGTGCACTTGTACTACGTAGGAGGTGAGGTTTATGCCGAGTGCCTGAGCGACAGCAGCATCTTCGTGCAGAGCCGCAACTGCAACTACCACCACGGCTTCCACCCCACCACCGTGTGCAAGATCCCGAGCGGCTGCAGCCTCAAGATCTTCAACAACCAGGAGTTTGCCGAGCTGCTCGCCCAATCCGTCAACCACGGCTTCGAGGCCGTCTACGAGCTCACCAAGATGTGCACTATCCGCATGAGCTTCGTCAAGGTAGCATGGGCGTCTCAGTGTGTTCACCTCAGTAAAAAAACAACTAATGCTTATTAATAATCACCAGAAATGCAGTTACACATCAGTCCTGGTTTCTCATAGACTGACATCTGTTCCTATTTACATGACATTTTGTAATGGAGTTTTAAACAAATCCATTAACTTCAGATCACAGATTAAACGTGTCTCATAAACATGTTGGACAAGAATTTGGCTGAAAGATTGACATCATATGTTCACGCAATAAAAAAAAAAAAAGCTCGACATTTTACAAAAACATCTGGATATAATAATTAATGAATCAAAATAGATTAAAAAATAATAATAAAATTCATTTTCTTTACTGAACTGGAAATTTTACTTACGAACAAATCAGTAATTTTCTTGTTCAAATTGTAGTACTTTAAATTATTTGAATACATTAGTGGAAATAATACATTTAATTATTTCACTTTTCCTACATTTACTTTTCTTAATATATTTGTCTGATTTTCATCTTTAGTTTTGTTTGTTTTGTTTGCAGGTCATTTTTATTATTATTATTGATATTATTGAATTTTGGAATTTTCATCTACCAAATGTGCCTATATATTTAATTCATAATGAATCAGATCAGTTCACTATTATTTTATTTTAAAGAAATTTTATTTATTTATTATTGGTTTGAGCCATTATTTCTTTATTTGATTTGTTTGTTGTATTGGATTGTTTATTCCAGTAATGCTGTTTAACTCTTGTTAAGTAGAATTATCTATCTGTCTGTCTGTCTGTCTGTGTCTGTCTGTCTGTCCGTCCGTCTGTCTGTCTGTCTGTCTGTTTGTCTGACACACTGTCTGTCTGTAAGTCTGACAGTTTGACTCAATGTCTGTCTATCTGACTGTTTGTCTGACTCAGTGTCTGTCTGTCTGTCTGTAAGTCTGTCGGGTTGATTCAATGTCTTGTCTTTCTGACTGTTTGTCTGACTCGGTGTCTGTCTGTCTATCTGTCTGTCCGTTCGTCTGTCTATCTGACTGTTTGTCTGACTCAGTGTCTGTCTGTCTGTCTGTCTGTCTGTCTATTAGTTTGACTCAATGTCTGTCTATCTGACTGTTTGTCTGACTCAGTGTCTGTCTGTCTGTAAGTCTGTCGGGTTGACTCAATATCTTGTCTATCTGACTGTTTGTCTGACTCGGTGTCTGTCTGTCTGTCTGTCTGTCTGTCTGTCTGTCTGTCTATCTATCTATCTATCTATCTATCTATCTATCTATCTATCAAACTGTCTATCTATTAAACTGTCTATCTGTCTCTGTTTGTCTGTCTGATTTTGTATTTAATTATCCATTTATCTCTCTTTCTATATTTTCACAATTAAAACCCTATAATGGCGTTTAATTACCGAAGAATTCAATAACTTTGTTTGAAAAAAAAAAAAATTTTATTAGATATGTATGACATTACAGTGTGTCGAGATCAGCGCTAATGTACAATTTCTTATTTTCTCAGGGCTGGGGTGCTGAATACCATCGTCAGGATGTGACTAGCACCCCCTGCTGGATCGAGATCCACCTCCATGGACCGCTGCAGTGGCTGGACAAGGTTCTCACTCAGATGGGCTCTCCTCACAACCCTATCTCCTCCGTGTCCTAAAAACTCTTCCGTTTCCGGTGGGGACGTGCAGGTGGAGAGAGGAGGGCATTGGGTTAATGAGGACAGTGATGGGGCGGGGTAGTTGTACATGATTTGACTGGCAGCAGGGCAATGTCCTCAGTCAGCGAACATCTGGAAGATACTTGATAACTCTGTGTGACCAATTCCTAATCGTTGATGAGGCCATCGTACTCGTTGCAAGTATCCTCCTCCAGTCTTGTGACAGCAGGCACTTTCCTACTTCCCATTTTCTTCTTTCCATTCTTTCCTTTTCTTCTTTTTTTATGTTTGCCAAATACACCAGTATTCCATTGAATGGGGGATTTGTGTAGGTACAGCGACTATACAGTAGACTGGGTTATGTGACGTGACTGACCTGCTTAGAGCTAAAAACGAGTAAACGGTAGCCCTCGTGCGTCAGATGAACTTTCTAGAAAGCGCGTGTGCTGCATAGAACAAAACGTATTCAAAATGTTATGCTTCTTTTTTTGTTTGTTTTTTGCAAGAAAATGTAGCAAAAATGAGGGAAAAAAAAAAAACATTAGCGGCGGGGGGGGAAGGCGAGGAAGTGGTGTAAGGGGAAGACGATTCTGCGGATTCAATGGCATGGCGTAGTAGAGTAGGAGCGCATAGGCAGACTCTACTTTTATTGCGTCCGACTGATTTCAGACGATTGTAAAGGTAGTGTATATTAGTAGATGTGCTGATTATTAGAGGAAATGCTGTGCAGTCTGGTTTTATTACTGTATTTTATTTTTATTTGCCAGTCTCATTTGAACAGATGAGAGTAATAAGTATTGGGGGAACGAGGCGAGCACTGTTGACCGAATTCCTAAAAGAAATGCATCCCTTTATCCTAAACATTTATGCAAAATGACACACAAGTTCATTCCCATCTATGAAAATGAAATCAGGCTGAAGGGCAGATCTCCTGACATTCATTCATGTTTGTGTATTTGGATTAATTTATTTTTTATTTTTTCAGCCCAGTGTTGCTCGATATCTCTCTCAGGGCCAGATGCTGTACATCAGGAGGCGTTTGTGCCAGTAGTTGCATGCAGCCTGATGTTTAAAAACAAACGAGAATTTGTGGACACCTGACATAAGTCCCAGCATTCTTCTGGGAAGACGTTCCACTAGATTACCGAGTGTGTCTGTGGAGATTTGTGCTCATTCAGACAGTTTGTAAAGGCAGGTATTGATGTAGGTGAGAAGGTGAGGAGGCCTGGGATGCAGTCAGCGTTCACATTCATCTCAAAGGTGTTCAATAGGTAGTGTAGCTCTATAGCAGGCCACTCAAGATCTTCCAATCCAACCCATTTAAAGCATTTCTCCATACAGCCTGTTGTCCTGCTGAGACAGGTTTGGGTCTTCTAGTTCAAGTGTTAATGCTACCACAAATTTAAAGGCATCTTATGTATGTTTGTGGTAACAGGTCAGAAAAAAAAACACATGCCTGGAGAAGTCCGGTGTCCCAATACTTTTGGCTGTCAACAGTAACCTAATTCTGAAAGGGGTCTGGAATTATTTACCTGCTGCTTATAATGCCGTATTCACCATGAATGAATCATTCACCAGAAAAGCAGCAGTGAATCTTGCCTTGAGTGTTTTCTTTTTGCTATTTTAAAGCAGAATAACTGATTTAATTCAATTACTTTTTAAGTGGCACTATTATTGTTATTTTGTAAAAAAAAAAAAAAAAAAAAAAATTAAAATAAATAAATACAAAAAAAGTTTATATCTGGGATAAAATCTGTCCGTTTTTGTTTTTCAAGAGAAATCCCACCCACTGTTTCAAATTTTACATTTTTGAAGAAAAAAAGAAAATCTATTGTGGTTCTGTTGTTTGCGCACTTTCATAAGAGGATTTGTGTCTTTGTTTCCGTCCTTTTTTTTTTTTTGTGCTGTTGTTGCTGTGTAGTGTTTTTCAGAACGCAGTTTTAGCCATGGATATGAAAACTCTACTGGAAGATACAATAATAAAATTGTTTCTGTACCACAGAGTGAAGCAGTTTTTTTTTCTCGACGCTGATGCACAACCTTCTCGTACGTCTGGCGCTTTTCAAAAACACCTTAATGTTGAAATATGGACGTTTCTACCAAACACATGAGAAGATTCCTCAGAAAGGTTCATACTGAAGGAATGAACTCTCTCTCTCTCACACACACACACACACACACACACCATACTTACACACACAAACAGTAATTACATATTTAATACTACATATACATTCAATTCTATTATATGTAATTAAATATTAAATACACACAACCACAGCACTTACAAACACAATTAATTCAGTCAATCACAACAAAGTCAATTCTACATATACGTTCAATTCTATTTTAATCCATTCTCTTCCTGAAGTCTTTACAGTAGTGTCTGGGATATTTCTCCTGATTTGGCCTTTTTAACTTCCAACACTTTTAAACTACCGCCCCCGTCAGGCAAGTGCTGGTACTGCATTATAGAAAAATAAACAGCAACTCCCGATGAGCCTTTATTTTTCACCTCCACTCACATGTACAATGATCTCCTGCACACCTTCACACAGAGACAGGAACAACCTCTCTCAATAAAGTAACTCCATAACTTCATTGTGTTAAAGTATGGAATGGCAGCCATTCTGGTTCAGTTTTCCTTACACTAGGAATGTCTCCAACCATCCCTGCTCCAAAACAACCCCAGACTATTAAGGTTCCACCTCCATGTTTGACATGTTTAGCCAGTCTGCTAACATCTTCTCTCCTGTTCTCCATCTTACACGTTTGCCACAAATCTTTCTCAAGTCATTCACTGTTCAAGCTTTTTACGGGTTTGTTTACCCAGATCTGGACCGCCATGCCATATACGAGGGGGTATGAAAAGGTTTTACAAGAAAGTACTTTATGTATGTATGTTTGCACACTATCACATTTAAAATAGTCCTCTTGCTACGCACTTCTGGAATGAGTCCTAGAAGTCTTCTTTTTGAAGCGAGTCATGCACCTTCTGCGATTCGCACTGCATTGGAGTTAAAATGCCAACCTTGGAGCTGAATCTTCATATTCGGGAAGAGCGTGAAGTCTTCCGGAGCCAAAACTCCTGGCTCATAGGGTGGGTGCAGAAGTGGGGTCATGTTATTTCCAGTGAGAATAGCACCAGTTGCGCAGCTCCCGATGTCTTTTGTCACACTTTCTTATGAAGGTCGGTGCTCCCTGTGACTGTGCATGCAGCCTTGTGCCTTGAAACTTTTTGACACCACCTTATATGATAAGAAAAAAAAAGGAATAAAAATGTCCTTTGGAAGAATTCATGTCTCTTGTTAGAGGTCACTGAGCAGCTGTATTAGGTTATAAACTCTATAATACAATAAATCAGATTGTTTTTTATTGTGCTATAAGTTTCACTGAAATAAATCAAGGAAAGTAGAGCTGCAAATATTAGGAAGATTACAGTCAGGATTTCTATTTATTTATTCTTAAATATTAGGAAATTATTAATAAGAGCACTCGTGGTGACTTTTGTTATATTGTTTGTTAATAATGCAACATTTACTAGTGAGGGAAATGAAAAGCCTGAAAATCTGCTCGGTGATATTCTGTAATTTATTTTGGCACACAATCAATCAATCAATCAATCAATCAATCAATCAATTAACCAATAAAATTGCTTACATTATTTTCAAAATAAAGGTCACGTGTGCAGTGAGTTTGCAGTTAAAACAAATAAATAGTTTACTATTAATGCTGTTGAAATAAAAATATATTGTTTTTCATTATTTATAGCAATAGTAATCATAACACTACTACTACTACTTAAAACAACAACAATAATAATAACAACATATAAATAATAGACTTTTATTATAGAAAAGGAAAACTTGACTTTGAACCCGGAAGAGGACGCGAGCCTTCATTTGCCTCTTTTAGGAGGTCATTAAAACCTGGTGCGTCTCAACCACCTCCAAACTTCTCTCTCCTGCGAACTACAGAGGGGTCGAAATAAACGCGTTTCTCAGTTTATCTAGTGCACTTGAGGTTTTGTAGCGAGGAGTTTGTTATACGGCCTCTAATGAAGCGACACACCGAGGCAGCAAAGCGTCCGCTCGGGTTTACAGAAATAATGTTAGAGTGGAGGATGATGGAGGAGTGAGAGAGTGAGAGAGAAAGGAAAAGAGTGAGAGTGAGAGTGAGAGAGAGAGAGAGAGCGAGAGAGGTAAGGAGTTAATATTGAAAGCTACGAGTGTTAATGAGTGTTATGTATAAGTGTAGAGGTTAAAATGATCTGTTTACATTTGTTGTTGTCTGTCTGTCTGTCTGTCCATTTGTTTGTCTGTCTACCTTTCTGAAAGTCTGTGTGCCAGTCAGCCAGTCTAACTGTTTGTACATAAGTCTATCTATCTTCCTGTCTATCTGTCCTTTAGTCTTTCTGTCTTTCTTACACACACACACACACACACACACACACACACACACACACACACACACATACACACATATATATATATATATATATATATATATATATATATATATATATATACACACACAAAATATAATTGATATAATATATAATTAAATTAAATACAATTGTTGAAACAATTAAATTATAGATAGATAGATAGATAGATAGATAGATAGATAGATAGATAAAGAAATATATAGTATTCTTTATTATATATTTCAAAGAATCTATAAAAAAAAAAAAATCTGCTATAGTGTAAAGTTTTTGCACGTACGGTGTTGCTTAATTATTATTATTTTTTAATATAAACAATGATAAACTTTTTTGCATTTTTCTGGAGTGAATTAGATGAAGTGGTGGATGGTGTACATAGGAAAGAATGATTGTTGATTGGGGCAGACTTTAATGGACATGTAGGTGAAGGGAACAGAGGTGATGAGGAGGTGATGGGTAGGTATGGTTTTAAGAAGAGGAATGTGGAAGGGCAGATGGTGGTAGATTTTGCTAAAAGGATGGAAATGGCAGTGGTGAACACTTATTTTAAGAAGAAGGAGGATCATAGGGTGACGTATAAGAGTGGAGGAAGGTGCACACAGGTGGAATATGTTCTATGCAGGAGATGCAACATGATGGAGATTGGAGACTGTAAGGTGTTGGCAGGGGACAGTGTAGCTAGACAGCATCGGATGGTGGTCTGTAGGATGGTTTTGGAGGCGAAGAAGAAGAGGAGGAGAGTGAGGACTGAAAGAAGAATAAGATGGTGGAAACTTAAGGAGGAAGAGTGTAGTGTGAGATTCAGGGAATAAAAGTCAGTAGGAGTAAGACAGAGTACATGTGTGTGAATGAGAGGGAGGGCAGTGGAGTGATGCGGTTGCAGGGAGAAGAGGTGGAGAAGGTGGAGGAGTTCAGGTACCTGGGGTCAACAGTGCAAAGTAATGGAGAGTGTGTTAGAAAAGTGAAGAAAAGAGTGCAGGCAGGGTGAAGTGGGTGGAGAAGAGTGACAGGAGTGATTTGTGATAGAAGAGTATCTGCAAGAATGAAAGGAAAAGTTTATAGGACTGTGGTGAGACCTGCGATGTTGTATGGTTTAGAGACAGTGGCATTGAGTAGAAGACAGGAGGTGGAGCTGGAGGTAGCAGAGCTGAAGATGTTGAGATTTTCATTGGGAGTGACGAGGATGGACAAGTTTAGAAATTAGTTTATTAGAGGGACAGTGCATGTAGGACGTTTTGGAGACAAGGTGAGGGAGGTGAGATTGAGATGGTTTGGACATGTGCAGAGGAGGGACATGGGGTATATCAGTAGGAGAATGCTGATGATGGAGCCACCAGGTAGGAGGGAACGAGGAAGGCCAAGGAGGAGGTTTATGGATGTGGTGAGGGAAGACATGCAGGTCGTTGGTGTGAAAGAGGCAGATGTAGAGGACAGGGGGTATGGAGACGGATGATCCGCTGTGGCGACCCCTAATGGGAAGAAGAAGAAGATAAACTTTTTTGCATTTACTTGTTTTATTATTTTTTTTTATATTTTGAATTTCTTCCTGTTTTTATTTGAAACTATAAAAACACTGTTGCACACATGAGACACACACAGTGGAATAAAATGCCTGTGTGTTTTTACGATTAGTGCATAAATAAAGTGTATATTCAATAGCATTGGAGAACACATTACACACACGTTTGTGTGATTCTCTCATTCATTATTCTTCTCTCTTTGTCCCACAGTCTCTGTGTTCGAGCCTCGTCATCACAGTGCCATGGCTCCGGTGGTCCTCCTCCCATTTTTATATCGTTTCAGGACTCTGAGCTCAGCCACAGCTAAACATTCCTCCCAGATCCTTCACAGGACCAGCACAGAGGTGCACCATGGACCCGTGTGTGTCCTGTCTCAACGGAGGAACATGTCCACAAAGAAGGCCTTGAGTCAGAGTGTGTCAGATCTGACGCTCGGGGAGAGGACCTTGCTCGAGCGGCTGTACGACGGCCTGGTCAGGGGTCAGAGGTCGTCTCTGGCGGAGTGTATAACACTGGTGGAGACACAGCATCCTCGGAAGAAGGAGTTGGCCCAAGTGCTGCTGCAGAGGGTGCTGGCATACCGGCAAGAGCGCGAGAGGATGTTAGGAGGGAAACCGGTGGCCTTCAGAGTGGGTGAGGACACGATTCAGGATGGAGGATTTATTTATGTGTGCAGAGAGAAATAAAGGTGAAATGAAAAGCCTGCAGGGGATTTACACACTTATTTACACACTCACTCAGACACACACTTATTTACACACTCACTCAGACACACACTTATTTACACACTCACTCAGACGCACACTTATTTACACACTCACTCAGACACACACTTATTTACACACTCACTCAGACACACTTATTTACACACTCACTCAGACACACACTTATTTACACACTCACTCAGACACACACTTATTTACACACTCACTCAGACATACACTTATTTACACACTCACTCAGACACACACTTATTTACACACTCACTCAGACACACACTTATTTACACACTCACTCAGACACACTTATTCACACTCACTCAGACACACACTTATTTACACACTCACTCAGACACACACTTATTTACACACTCACTCAGACACACACTTATTTACACACTCACTCAGACGCACACTTATTTACACACTCACTCAGACACACACTTATTTACACACTCACTCAGACACACTTATTTACACACTCACTCAGACACACACTTATTTACACACTCACTCAGACACACTTATTTACACACTCACTCAGACACACACTTATTTACACACTCACTCAGACACACTTATTTACACACTCACTCAGACATACACTTATTTACACACTCACTCAGACACACACTTATTTACACACTCACTCAGACACACACTTATTTACACACTCACTCAGACACACTTATTCACACACTCACTCAGACACACACTTATTTACACACTCACTCAGACACACACTTATTTACACACTCACTCAGACACACACTTATTTACACACTCACTCAGACACACTTATTTACACACTCACTCAGACACACTTATTTACACACTCACTCAGACACACACTTATTTACACACTCACTCAGACACACACTTATTTACACACTCACTCAGACATACACTTATTTACACACTCACTCAGACACACTTATTTACACACTCACTCAGACACACTTATTTACACACTCACTCAGACACACTTATTCACACACTCACTCAGACACACACTTATTCACAAACTCACTCAGACACACTTATTTACACACTCACTCAGACACACACTTATTTACACACTCACTCAGACACACACTTATTTACACACTCACTCAGACACACACTTATTTACACACTCACTCAGACACACTTATTTACACACTCACTCAGACACACACTTATTTACACACTCACTCAGACATACACTTATTTACACACTCACTCAGACACACACTTATTTACACACTCACTCAGACACACTTATTTACACACTCACTCAGACACACTTATTTACACACTCACTCAGACACACTTATTTACACACTCACTCAGACATACACTTATTTACACACTCACTTAGACACACTTATTTACACACTCACTCAGACACACACTCATCTACACACTCACTCAGACACACACTTATTTACACACTCACTCAGACATACACTTATTTACACACTCACTTAGACACACACTTATTCACACACTCACTCAGACACACACTTATTTACACTCACTTAGACACACACTTATTCACACACTCACTCAGACACACACTTATTCACACTCACTCAGACACACTTATTTACACACTCACTCAGACACACTTATTTACACACTCACTCAGACACACACTTATTTACACGCTCACTCAGACACACTTATTCACACGCTCACTCAGACACACTTATTTACACGCTCACTCAGACATACTTATTTACACGCTCACTCAGACACACACTTATTTACACACTCACTCAGACACACTTATTTACACACTCACTCAGACACACACTTATTTACACACTCACTCAGACACACACTTATTTACACACTCACTCAGACACACACTTATTCACGCACTTATTCACACACTCACTCAGACACACACTTATTCACACTCACTCAGACACACACTTATTCACACACTCACTCAGACACACACTTATTCACACACTCACTCAAACATACTTATTCACACACTCACTCAGACAAACTTATTTACACACTCACTCACACACTTATTCACACACATTTACTCAGACACACAGTCACATACTCACTCAGACTTAGTTATTTACACACTCACTCAAACATACTTATTCACACACTCACTCAAACACACTTATTCACTCACTCACTCAGACACACTTATTTACACACTCACTCAGACACACTTATTTACACGCTCACTCAGACACACACTTATTTACACACTCACTCAGACACACACTTATTCACACACTCACTCAGACACACACTTATTCACACACTCACTCAGACACACTTATTTACACACTTACTCAGAGACACACTTATTCACACATTTACTCAGACACACACTTATTCACACACTTAGTCACACACTCACACAGACACACGTATTCACACAATCACTTAGACACACTTATTCACACACTCACTCAGACACACACTTATTTACACACTCACTCAGACACACTTATTCACACATACATTTAGACACACACTTATTCACACACTAACTCAGACACACACTTATTCACACACTCCCTCAGACACACTTATTTACACTCAATTTACACATTCAATTTACACATTCCATTCACACACTAAATTCACATTTATTTAGATCAAACACTTATTCACTCACTTATTCATTCACACACTTATTCATACACTCACACACTTGTTTCCACACTCAATTTCCACACTCGTTCACACACTCGCACATCATTCATAAATCACTCAATTCACACACTTATTCTTACACACACACACTCTATTTACACACTCATTCACACACTTGTTCACACATTTAATTCACACACTCATTCACACACTTGTTAACACACTCAGTTCACACCTTTGACACACCCACTGAATTCATACACATATTTATAATTCATTCATTCACACACTCGCACATCGTTTATACATCACTTGACATCAGTACCTGACTTCACTGATGCTTATTTGAATGATCAATTCCAACCCCTAAAATCTAGTGTAAAGCCTTCCCAGAAGAGTGGGAGAGCTTTATTACAACATGAAAAGAGGAATAGTGTAATCAGTAAATGCTATGGTGTTATTGTGTCATTAGTATTTGGCTTGGGAAGGTTTGTAGAATTACTGTAGGAGCTGGAAGCTTTTGTCAAGGATTGAAGATTCTTGATTGACTTTTCCAGTGTCCTGGAAATATGACTTCATTCAGGAAAAGTGGAATGAATATGAAAGAATGAATATTGCTCAGAAACGGTGTCTTTTCTGTGTAATTACATTCGATTTAGTTTTATTCTAAAGGATTTTTGCAGCAGTGTGAGAAGTCAGGAATGTAGAGAAATCCTGTCAAGAACCCGTTTCAAAAAGTTGTCTTTTTTTTTGTGTCTTTAAATGCAGGTTTGTCTGGTCCTCCCGGTGCTGGGAAATCATCCTTTATTGAGGTGCTGGGAAAAATGCTGACAGAAAAAGGCCACAAAGTCTCCGTGTTGGCTGTGGACCCTTCCTCGTGCACCACAGGGGGTACATACAGGACAGTAGTTGATACAGTTCAAACCAATTGACCAAACAGTCTGTGGTGGTGGACACGTTTTGACAACAAAACATAGAGACCAACAGCACTTTACTATTAAAAACATCAATATGAAATTCACTGTACTGTTGCAGGCTCGCTGATGGGGGATAAGACGCGGATGACGGAGCTCTCGCGGGACATGAACGCCTTCATCCGACCATCACCGTCTTCAGGGACACTGGGTGGGGTAACAAGGACCACCAATGAAGCTATAGTCCTGTGTGAGGGAGCAGGTTATGACATTGTGCTCGTGGAAACAGTGGGTAAGGACGTTTTTAATTACAGTATACATTTCTTTAATTGTTTTTTTATTCATAGTATATATTTTTGCCTCAAAATATAAAAAAGCACATACTTTTATTTAGAATTTTCAATATAATTTCTGCAGGTTGATGTTTTTGCATTTTAAAGTTGAAACATAATTTCTATTGGAACAACATGCAAATATCAGCTTATATTGACTCCTTCTACTTTTTATCAGCCAGTAGCTAGGTTGCATCGTACTTGCCAATGACCGATAATAAACCGATTAAACAAAAATAACAAAATAGTCCTGAACTGCATTAAAAAAGATAACAAATAAAAAACATTACTGAATAATAAAAATGTGCTAAATAAAACAAAAATGAATACATACATTTTATGAATGAATTTTGAAGAATTCAAGATAGAGGCTGTTCTCGTACTGTATAATGCAACCTGGAAAAACTATCGGTATGAATTTTTGGCGATAGCTAGTAGTATTGGTACCAATTAATCGGCCGAACCGATGAATCGGTCAAACTGTAGTTAGAACCTTGGACATTCTCTAAATTTCTGATTTATATTGAAAAGTTTTTATCTTATCTTCCAGATGTGGAAGAATTTTCATTGTTTTGGAACAAATTAGGTTATAGATAACCAAAGATGAAAAAAATTACACTATAAGCCACAAAACTGCGTGTCCTTTAATGTCATGGACACTTGGCTGGATGTTGATTTGTGGTGTGTGTTTGTGTGTGTGTGTGTGTTTGTGTGTCTAGGTGTCGGACAGTCTGAATTTGCTGTTGCCGATATGGTCGACCTTTTTGTGTTGCTAATTCCACCAGCAGGAGGCGACGAGCTGCAGGTTAACTTTTTTTTTTTTCCACTTATGTGCAGCTCAAATATTGCAAATAAATAGATGGCAATCAGGGCAAATTTTTCTTGTAAAAAATGTCTGCAAATTCCTTTCTCTCCCTTTTTTAAATGTGGGATCACAGGGAATAAAGAGAGGTATCATTGAGAAAGCTGATCTGGTGGTGGTGACAAAGTCAGACGGAGAGTTGCTCATTCCGGCACGCAAGATTCAGGCCGAATACACGAGCGCTTTGAAACTGCTCCGAAAGAAATCCAAAACCTGGACACCTAAGGTAAATGGGTGGAGGGTATGCAAAATGGTTTCTATACACTCTATATACACTATAAACACATACATATACAATTTCATGCATTCATGCAGGTCCAGTTCAAGAAATACAAGCTTCAGTTACATTTTCCGTCAGTCACATCAGTGACATCCATGACCATGGCGTAGTTGTTGCACACACAATGGCATAAAAAAAAGTAAAAAGCCTCCTCGTTGATAAGAGCGGTCACTTAAGAACAGACTGGTTTGAACTTACTAAAGTAACTCAAATAACCACAGGTTACAGTCGTCATCTGCAGAAAAGCATCCAAAAGCATTATGTGGCTGTATTGCCTAAACTGGAGCTTCTTCTCTATTCCTAACTGGACAGTTTTTATTACACGGTGCCTATGAATTTTATTTTTTTAAATAGAAACGTGCATGGTCTAACACTCTAAATATCTATCTTCTTCTTTCGGTTTCTCCCATTAGTGGTCGCCTCAGCGGATCATCCCTCTCCATACCCCCCTGTCCTTTACATCTGCCTCATTCAAACCAACTTCCTGCATGTCTTCCCTCACCACATCCATAAACCTCCTTCTTGGTGGCTCTATCCTTAGCATTCTCCTACTGATATACCCCATGTCCCTCTTCTGCACATGTCCAAACCATCTCAATCACACCTTTCTCACTTTGTCTCCAAAGCGTCCTACATGTGCTACTCCTGCCACTCTTCTCCACCCACTCCTTTACTTCTCTAACACACTCTCCATTACTTTGCACTGTTGACCCCAGGTACCTGAACTCCTCCACGTTCACCACCTCTTCTCCCTGCAACCACACCACTCCACTGCCCTCCCTCTCATTCACACACATGTACTCCATCTTACTTTTTCTGACTTTCATTCCCCTTCTCTCCAGCACGTACCTCCAGCTCTATAGACTCTTCTCAACCTGCTCCCTACTCTCACCACAAATAACAATATCATCATCTACAGAGACTCCTGTCTGATCTCGTCTGACAGTCTTTCTCTAAATCTACAAACACACAATGCAATTCCTTCTGTCCTTCTTTATATTTCTCCATCAACATCCTCAAAGCAAATGATGCGTCTGTGGTGCTCTTCCTCGGCATGAAACCATACTGTTGTTCACAGATGGTCACCTCTTCTCTCAGCCTGACTTCCACACTCTTTCCCATAACTTCATGGTGTGACTGATCGTCTTTATTTCCCTGTAGTTACTGCAGAACTCCCTTATTCTTAAAGATCGGTACCAGCACACTCCTTCTCCATTTCTCAGGCATCCGCTCACCTTCCAATATATTGTTAAACAATCTGGTTAAAAACTCCACTGCCATCTCTCCTAAACATCACTCCCTGGCACTAAGAGTGCACTGGCTTGTGAAACCCTAATGGCTGGGTTACTCTAAATATCAATCTGCCAAAGTTTAATCAACCATTGATAAATTCTTTGGTTTGGTTCGATTTAATTCAGCTTTATTTCTATGGCACTTATAATGGACATTGTCCCAATTCAGCTTTACTGAGATAAAGAGGTTTTAATGTTGGAATTTTTGTCCACCACCTTAACCACTAAGCTACCTCCTCCTTACCTCCCTAGTTTATCCCTAATAAGCGAGACTGTGTCAAGGAAAAACACTCTGAGATGGTATGAGGAAGAAACCTTGAGAGGAACCAGGCTCAAAAGGGAACCCATCCTCATCTAGGTGACACCGAACGTCCATTCATAAATAGAAAGCCTAATTTTGTTTCTAACATAATACATATCCAGGACATTTTGTCGTTTTGGCCCTGTGGCCAGCAGAGGAGGCTGTTTTTGGATGTAGAATACGTTGAACAGTCCAAGGCTGCTATTCATCGAGTGATGGAGTGCTAAGCTTTGAGGACATTCCTGCCTGTGAATGCTTGCCTT